>NW_025967723.1:0-23581 GCF_021869965.1 Rhincodon typus | reverse complement strand
TCGGGCCTAGACCCTTCATCAGAAAAGGGTCCAGGCCCGAAACGTCAGCCTTTCTGCTCCCACGATGCTGCTTGGCCTGCTGTGTTCATCCAGCTCTGCACCTTGTTGTCCAAGATGTATTATGTCCTGGTTTTTCTTCTGAAGAAATGTTGAGACAGGGATGACATGCAATCCACTCAAAGCCAATAAAGTAAACAGCTTGAGGCACCTTGGTTTTCAAAATAAACGTCGGAACAATAGAAACAGCCTGAATGGGTGTGGTCAAGCTCCCACAGAACCAGGGTTTTGAGTTTTAGCTTTCAGTAATTGCCAGGTTCTTGAAACTGGATGTGGAAGATCTTAATCCTCTCCATTACAGCTAAAGGCTGGGGTTCTCTTCTTGCTGCTAAAATTGCACATGAGACAAATCTATTTTACTGAATTTGCCTTTGCCAACGCTGTGTTTATGGGATCTTACTATATTGGAACCGTTAATTAGTATATACATTATTGCATAGTTAATAACATGCTAATTAATAATATATGGTCAATACTATTTTGTTAAGCAGAGTTACAGTTAAGTCAACTCTTTCATTATTTTGCCTGTGTTTTTACGCAGAAGTTAAAATAAGGTGTTTGCTTAAAGTCGTGTAGTTTGACCAATCAAGTTGCATTTGGAACGCAACACCTTATGCTTACATTTAAAATAAGAACAAGTTAGGATCCAAACTACCTTAATATATTTTGAGGGGGGGTTTGGGTTTAGTCCATAACAGAAGGTCAAGGAGAAAACTGGATAATTCAGCAGCGTTGTGGGATTCCCCGCAACTTATTTAGTTGCAATCATAATCTTCACTCTTACAAAGATAGGCAGTAATGCAAGGTCACATGACCAGAAGGCAATGAAATCACAATTATGGCAATGTTCCACAGCCAATTGTTCTGGAATGAATTTAACAAGCACCCATAGACATTCTCAACTCAAAGCTACTTTGTTGTTCAGTTATTTGTACTTCACTGGAACATGCGTGCCCAAATGCACCAGAGAAATAATAGAAAAGGCTATTTTAAACTCAGTCCAATCCTCAAAACACGTTTGCTTGCGCATCTTGATTCAGTGATTTCCTAATATCAATTGAAATTCTAAAATAACAGTTAAATAATAAAAAACCACTAAATCAAGTCTGAGGCATGGTGTACAGCTCTGGTACCCCTGACATCACTATCGGCTGAGGTAGATTATTATTTGCAGATTAACATGGAAGAGATTGGACTAAATCCCTTTTAAAAAAACTGCAAGCTTTCCTGCTAGGTAGAGCATATGCAGTATTACATAGCCTAGATTTTGTCTGATCATGAGATCAAACGGATTCACCTCATTAAAAATTATTTCAGTTGCAGGATCACCAGACAGGCAAAGCAGTCACAGTGACAATTATCTTAAGATAATTAAACTAAAACAAACATACTTCCATTAATAGAAATTTGAAACAAAATGCTGGAAATATTCAGCAAGTTCATCTGTGGCGACAGAAAGAGGGAGTTGACATTCAAGGTTGATAATTTTTCACTCCAGCACAGAAGTTGGGAAGTTCCTCCGGTTATACCATCTTCTGCCCAAGCCAAAATTGAATATTAAACTTTCAGAATATCAAACTAGCATTAAAAACATACAGCATAATCTAACTATTGTAAAAATACATCTCATTTCAAATCTTAGAAATAAATGAATGAATCAGAAAAGATTTGTTCAGACTCATTGTGTAAATGGCAGTGAAATTAATGAAACAAACTTCAAACAAGTTTTTTGCACTCTTTTAGGTCAAGAAGGAACTGGTTTTGTCAACTTATTTGCCAGATTTATTTATTTAATTAACTGAATTTAAATTCCCCAACTGCCAAGGCATATGAAAGTTATAGCCAAGGTGTAAAAAAAAAAATCAGTGCATTTTGCTCCTGTGGTATAGTACTGGACATATTTTATGACTTGTCCCCTTGTTGATGGATGGCCAAATCACTAGAAATGGTTAAAATTTGATTGGCAGAATTCTATGCTGGTCAATTTTTAAATTCTATCACAATCCAAAATAATTGAAAAGTAAGGTCTTTTGCAAATTAACATAATTAAACTGAAAAGTTGAAGCTTTTGTTTTGCCATTCTTTCAGCTGTTCTTTTAGTTGCTATTCAAACAAGCGGAATTTTCATACAATCTGAAAAAGGATTGTGCGACATTGGCCCAAGATGAAAACTTGACTTCAAATTTCCTAAAATTAGCACAGTATTTGCCAACAAGTTGAATCAAAACATTTCTTCACCTGAACAAATGCTTCAAAGTTGAAGTAAAACAGTGGGAGTACACAGCATCCAGTTAAAAAAAGCTGACTTTTTGGGTAAAGGCCCAAATCCAGTCTCATCTATAACCAAAACATTACACCTTTTTTTAAAATGCTAAGGAACTGCCTTTTATTTCTAGTTATTGGCGTTCTACTTCGTTCCTGTAAATTCTGCTATCAATAATAAAAAGGTAAAATCACCATAGTCCTACCAGACCATAAGGCTGCTCTCTCATTACAGAGTTGACAGTGGTGGTTTAACCGGAGGGTTACAATGTCTCAGGCACAGGAGAGGGGTCAAGAAGGAAAGTCCTTCATAGTAACCTCAGCCAGCGCAGAAATTGAACCCATACTGTTGGTATCAAACTGCATCACAAATTGAGTGTCCAACCAACTGAATCAACAATAGACACGGAAGGACAAACTATCAAGAAATCGACATCTCTTATTCTCGTGTTAAGCATAAAAGTAAGAACTCAAACACAACGCCGACAGTTTAAAATAAGTGTTCACACAGATGCAAATCTCCCATACCCTGAGGCTGCTGTAGGACTCAACATCAAAGCCATGCTGACCCAGAAACTTAGTTTTGAACCCTCACCTGCACAGAACTGACTGACCTCAAATGAGACTGGTATGACTACAATAAGCTTCCGAAATCTTGAGGGCTTAAATAAAAGAAGGCAGGAAAACAGATTTTCAACTTTTCTTACTGAATATTGATCATTGATCAAAAACAACAAACTGTAGACACTGAAGACCAGGATGCACAGCTCAACTGATGCACTCCACTCCCTTCCCAACACAAGGTTTAGATCACTTGCACAAAACTAGAATGAGCTGCTGTATCAGAAACACAGGATTATTCAAAAAAAAAAGAGAGATCTGTGGATAAGGACTTAGACCCAGGTCTCAATATTGATAAAAGACATGATCTAAAAATTTTCTTCCCTGTGATTTCAAAATACAGTAGTTTTTATAACTGCAGAGTACTTACTGGATCAACAAATGCCAACAGTAAAACATTTGACTTGACAATGTCTGAAACTAATTTTGGCAGTCACTAGGTCACATTCATAATGCAAGTGTCTCTCCTAACATTATCATTCAACAAACATTAGTTGCTTCCATTAATATACTCCAGCAGCTTAAGTCCACGGGTGCAAACGGAACTATTATCTAGTATGTTTAGCAGATTTATTTTTCCAAAATTCTTTAGAGCTGCACAACACTTTCTTATTCCCTGCTAAAGCACATCTTCCCGTTCATTTTCTTTTTAAAACCAACAGACCGCTCTTTTCCACAATCTGATAAATTAGAGATTGCAATTAATCCCTTTTCATAGCAGATGTGGATCTAACTATGATTCAAGCTGATTTGAAGATGAACTATGAAGTTAACTTTAAATCATTCTTTGCACTTGACATCAAGTGCAATCCAAGTATGTTTCATCACTATCCAAGTTAAAAAAAACTGACAACCCAAGTTTACAGATTTGTTGAAATCATAAAGTAAGGCTTAACCTAATGGAAAAAATTCAAACTAGGACCAGATGACAAGGTGGTGTGGTTCAGTTACATAGAACATTACTGGTTGGGTGGGTAAGGGGAGTGGGGAGATGGTGGTGCTGTTAACAGAGGGTATTAAAGTTTCCAGAACAATTAATAGGCCTGACAGTATGCAAAGGCTCACGAAGCTAACTTCAGGCACAGCAGTTAAGGAGACAATTATCAGATAGGGGCAGTCAATGCAGGACTAAGGGTGTTATACATAAATGCACGCAGTATACAAATCAATGTAAATGAGGCCATAGCACAGATTGAAGTTGGCAGCTACTATGTTGTGGGTATCACAGACATGGCAGCAAGGGGACCAGGTATACAAACCAAACATCCAAGGATATACACCCTTTCAGTGGGTTATGCTGATGGGACTTATGTATAGGCCTCAGGACATGGGGAAGAAAATAAAATCAGGAGATAGAGGCATGTAAGAAAGGCACAATCACAAAAATTATGGGGGCTTTAATATGCAGGTGGACTTAGAAAAATCAGGTTGGTAGTAAATCCTAAGAAACAGAATTTGTGCAATGTCTAAGATGGTTTTTTGAGCAGCTTGTAATAGAGCCCACTAGGAAATAGGCAATTGTGGATTTGATGATGTGTAATGAGGCAAACTTGATTAGCTTACGGTGAAGGAATTCCTAGGGTGCAGTGACCATAATATGATAGAATTTACTCTGCAGTTTTTTTTGGGCAGCAGGGAGGAGCTGGAATCAAATGTGACAGTATTACAATTGAGTAAAAGATAGCTACCAAGACATGAGGGAGCAGCTAGCCAGAATTGATTGGAAGGAGAGCAAAGCAAGGAAGACAGCGGAGCAGCAATGGCATGGGTTTCTGGCCATAATTCAGGAGGAACAGAAAAATTCATCCCATGGATGAAGAGACATACTAAAGGGCGGACGAGACAACCACAGCTATTGAAAAAAATAAGAGCAAGACAAACAACGTTAAAGTGACAAGCTTAAAAGTTTTATGCCTTAATGTGCGGAGCATTTGCAATAAATGCAATGAACTAATCAAGCAAATAGATGTAAACTGGTACGATATAATTGGGGACTATGGAGACCTGGCTGCAGGGTGACCAGGGATGGGAACTGAATGTCCCAGGGTATTCAGTATTTAGGAAGGATAGGCAAAAAGGAAAAGGTGGCGTGGCATTGCTGGTTAAAGAGGAAATTAATACAATAGTGAGAAAGGATATTAGCTCTGAATGTGGAGACTTTATGGGTAGAGTTGAGAAATACCAAGGGGCAAAAAACATTAGTGGGTGTCATATACAGACCCCCAAACTGCAGCGGTGATGTTGGGAATAGGATTATAGCAGGAAGTTAGAGATGCCTGTGATAAGGGAATATCGGTGATCATGGGTGATTTTAACCTGCACACAAATTGGACAAATCAAATTGGTCACAATGCCGTAAAGGAGGAATTCCTGGAGTCTATACAAGATGGTTTTCTTGGCCAATATGTGGAGGAACCAACTAGAGAACAGGTCATCTTAGACTGGGTACTATGTAATGAGAAGGGAATCATTTCCAATCTAGCTGTGCGAGACCCCTTGGGGATGAGTGGCCATAACATGACAATTTTTTTTTTTTTAAATCAAGATGGGCAGTGAGGTGGTTGATTCGGAGACTAGGGTGTTGAATCTTAATAAAAAGAAACTATGAAGATATGAGGTGTAAGTTGGTCTTGATAGATCAGGGAGAGTTACTTAAAGGGATGACAGTGGATAAGCAATGGCAAATATTCAAGGAACGCATGCGCACATGGGGGAACTGCAACAACTGTTTATTCCCGTCTGGCACAAAAGCAAAGTGGGTAAGAGAGCCAATCCATGGCTTACAAAGGAAATTAGAGATAGCATCCAATCTAAGAAAGAAGCATACAGATTGGCCAAGAAAAATAATATGTTTGAGGATTGAGAACAGTTTAGAATTCAAAGAAGGACCAAGGAATTGATTAAGGGGAGGAAAATACAGTACAAAAGTAAGCTTGCAGGGAACATAAAGATTGACGCTAAGAGTTTCTATAGGTACGTGAAGAGAAAGAGATTGGTAAAGACAAATGTAGGTCCCCTACAGGCGTAAACGGGGGAATGTATAACAGGGGACAAAGAAATGGCTGAGCAACTAAATACATACTTTGGTTCTGTCTTAACAAAAGAGGACACAAATCAGATACCAGAAATGTTGGAGAATGCAAGATTTAGTGAGAGGGAAGAATTGAGGGAGATCAATATTAGTAGAGAAATGGTGCTAGGAAAATTGATGGGATTGAAGGCAGATAAATCCCTCAGGGCCTGAATCTACATCCCAGAGTATTTAAGGAAGTGGCTCTAGAAATATTGGATGCACTTTGGCAGTCATCTTCCAGGATTCTGTAGACCTGGAACAGTCCCTGCAGATTCGGGAGTAGCTAATGTCATTCCAATCTTCAAAGAGGGAGGCCGAGAGAAAACAGGGGAATGATAGACCAGTAAGCCAGTAGTGGGGAAATTCTCAAATCCATTATCAAGGACTTTATAGCAGAGCATTTAGAAAGCAGTGGCAGGATCAGACAGAGTCAGCATGGATTTATGAAGGGGAAATCATGCTTGACAAACCTGTTGGAATTCTATGAAGATGTAACTGGTTGAGTAGACAAGGGGAGCCAGTCAATGTGGCATATTTGGACTTTCAGAAAGCGTTTGACAAAGAACCGCATAAGAGATTATTATACAAGATTAAGATGGATAAGAAACTGGTTGGCAGAGAGAAAACAAGGAGTAGGAATTAATGAAACCTTTTCAAAGCAGCAGGCAGTAACTAGTGGGTGCCACAGGGATCGGTGCTGGGACTCCAGCTATTCACAATATATATATTAATGATTTGGATGAAGGAACAAAATGTAACATCTCCAAGTCTGCAGATGATACCAAGTTTGCAGATGATACCAAGTTGGGTGGGAGGGTGAACTGTGACAAGGATGCCGAGATCCTTCAGCATGATCTGGACAGGTTGGACGAGTGGGCAAATCAATGGCACATGTAGTATAATTTGGATAAATGAGAGGTTATTCACTACAGAAGCGAAAACAAGGCAGTAGATTACTATCTGAATGACTATAAATTGGGAGAGGGGAGTGTGCAGCGGGACCTAGGTGTCCTTGTGCACTAGTCGCTGAAGTTAAGCATGCGGGTGTAGCAGGTGGTAAAGAAGGCAAATGCTATGTTGGCCTTCATTGCAAGAGATTGAGTACAGGAGCAGGGATGTGTTGTTGCACTTATACAGGGCCTTGGTGAGGCCACACCTACTGTGTGTTCCTTTTCTGAGGAAGGATGCTCTTGCTCTCAAGGGAGTATAGCAAAGGTTTACTAGGCTGATTCTGGGGTTGGCAGGACTGATTTATGAGGGGGGATTGACTAGGTTAGGATTGTTTTTGCTGGGATTCAGACAAATGGCAGTGGAGGGGAATCATGAGACTTATAAAATTCTGTCTGCGTTCTGTATCAATAAAACCCATCCCTCAAACTCAGTTTAAGATTAGCAGCCCTCATGTGATTCCAGAGCCACAGCAATGCACTTGACTCAACTGACTTCTGAAACGGCCTAGCAAGCTGTAACAGTTATATCAATCTTTACAAAGGCATCAGAAAAGACAACAGCAGAAAGAGCTCTGTCAACCCTGCCAAGTCCTCTGGGGGTAGCGCCAAAATTGGGGGAGCTGTCTCATGGACTAGTTAAGCATGGCAGTCATTCACAGAAATCATACCTTTCCATGTCCCAACCACCATTACCATCCCTGGGTATGTCTTGTCCCACCAGCAGAGGTGGCAGTACAGTGGTATACACTCAGGACGGAGTTGCCTTGGGAGCCTCTTGCACCTATTTCCTATGTTTCTGTGTTAATCCCATTTGCCAGCATTAAACCCACTGCCTTGACTGTTATAACAAGGTGTAGAGCTGGATGAACACAGCAGGCCAAGCAGCATCAGAGAAGCAGGAAGGCTGATGTTTTGGGCCTAGACCCTTCTTCAGATTATGATGTGCCATGTGCTTATCCACGTACTTCTTATAGTATGAGGTGCAATTTATCTCCAACAATCTGAGGCAGCAAATTCCAGACTGTCACCACCTCTGGATTAAAAAAAAAGTTTTTGCTCACATCCCCCAAAACCTCCCACCCCGCCCCTTGTGACTGACTCTTCAACTAAGGGGAACAAATGCTCCTTATCCATTCTGTCCATGCCCCTCACATCTTGTACATCTCAATCAGATCATTCTGGTCTTTTCTTCTCCAACAAAAACCATCCAAGTCTTCCATCCAAAGCAGCATCGTGGCGAATCTCTACTGAAATAGGGTGGAATTCCTGGCTTGACAGCAATGGTAGTACAGGGGATATGCCGCAAAAGGCTGCCAATTATGCTGGAGTAGGACTCTGCTGCTGATAGCCCACAGTGCCTTGTGGATTCCCAATCTCTACAAAATCCTTCCCATTCAGCGTGGTGATAACATCACAAAGCAAAATGGAAGACATTCTCAAGGTCAAACCAGAACTTTGTCTGTACATGGACTGAACTGTGGTCACCCTTGCCAGTACAGTCATCTCCAGCAGGCTGATTGGTGAGGATGAGGTGAAGTACAATTCTTCCCTCTTGCTGGTTCCCTCACCACCTGCCAGTCTAGAAGTTTAGGACTAGGTAGCTTGATCAGTAGAGCTTCTGTCAAGCCACTCTTGATGACTAACATTGAAATTCCCCTCCCAGAACACATTCTGCACACTTGCCACCTTCAGTACTTCCTCCAAGTGTTATTCCACATGGAGAAGCAGTGATTCATTAGCCAAGGGAAGATAGGATATGGTAATCAGGAGGAGATTGCCTTGCCCATGTTTGATCTGATGCCATGAGACTTCATGTAGTCAGAAGGTCACATTGAGGACTCCCAGGGCAACTCCGTCCCAACCGTACAACACTCAGCTAGGCCTGTCCAGCCAGCAAGACAGGATATATCCAGGAGTAGTGATTGTGGCATTTGGGATATTGCCTGTAAAGGTATGATCCTGTGAGTATGCTTATGTCAGTCTGTTGTTTGACTATTTTGAGAGAACCAAGAATCAGTCTCAGAATAGGGAGTCAGTCAGTCAGGTCTGAAATAAAGAAAGAAATTTCTTCAGTCAAAAAAGTTATTAGGATTCACTATACCAGTGCACAATGGATGCTTCATTGTCAAATATATTTAGTGGCAAAAATCCATAGAGATTTGAATTCAAAGGGAAGCAAGGGACACAGTATGTGTAGAAGGTAAAGGTATAGAAAATCAGCCAATGATCTTACTAAATGGGGAAAGAGACACAATGAGCCAAATGGCTTACAATTCCTTTGTTCTTACAGATTATGACAGTAGGTATTAGGAAATGTCATTTCGTCAGGGACAGGTACTGGCGTGGCATTAATTTCAATGATTTAGAAATCCAGAAACCTAACATAATGCTAACGTCATGGGTTCAAATCCCACAACAGCAACTGATGGAATTTAAATTCAGTTGATCAAATTTTTATTGGAAGTTAGTCTCAAATCATGTTGACCATGACAATCATCACTGACTGCTTAAAAAAAAATGTGGTTCACTAATGTCTTTTAGAGAAGAAAATCTGCTATCCTTACCTAATCCAGTCCAGATTCATAATGTAATTAACTTTATACCTGCTATCCAAAATGGTCTAAGATGTCACACAGTTCAACAGCAATTAGGGAAGAGCAACAAGCGCTGGCTTTGCTAGTCATATCCAAATAAAGAAAAAACTGCCAGATACCTTGGAAATGGGTATCAGCTTTTGGAAAAAAAAAAGCGTGGACTCGCTGCATTTCCTTGCAACAGAGGATAACATCACTTACATAAATGATATGGTGCTGCAGAAGGTAGCGGAGTTAAAATGGAATTAGTGCAAATATTCACCATGCAGCTTGATCAAATATCTTCAAGGCTTGGAAAGAAATGTGCCCACAGTTTTTGTAAATTCAGCTGTGTCATCTTCCCCTGCCAAGGGGATCAAGTTAACCGACATGGGTTCGATAGTGTATGTTTCACCAAGAAAACGAGACAAGCTTGACAGGCCATAAATCAGAAACATTAGGAATACAGATTGAAAATACATATTAGAATGGCAAAAATTAATCACTAAACAATGTCATAAAATTGAGTAACTGTTAAATAAATACTTACATAGATTAACCCTGAGTAATAACGTTCTTTCAAATTGTGCAGTACAGAAGCCTCATTCAGACAAGTCAGCTCTGCCATGTCTTCAACCTTGGAGAACTTGGGCGGGTTCATCTTCTGGATGTCATCCTTGTTGACTTTGACTTTTTTGCCATTTTCTACCAGCTCAACTAATGCCTCATCACCAGTTTCCTCCTTGAGGCTTGCAGCCTCAAATCCATGACGTTCTGAGGGCACCCATACCAGTTTTTTTGCTGCCCAATCAGCTTGTGTCAATGGGTTATTGATGACATTTTTGTCCACGTAGAGATACCGCTCTGCGTCTCGTTGAGCCATGATGACTATGAACTGGCGTCCTGAAATTTGAAAAAACAATGAAAGTTACCCACATGTTGGGAAAGCTGCACTTCTGGTGATGATTCTAACATTATCCCTGCCTTTCAGAGTACCGCTCAATAATCTTTTTTCAATTCAACATGCACCAACTTTAGCCACTGATTTCTTAGAAGGGAATTTTGATGTCTACAAAACCAGGGGGCACAGATAGCGTTATACGAATAAGCTCTTCATTTAGAGGGGTCAAGTACCAGGGGTATTAATTTAAGGGGAAGGAGATTTAGGGGGTAATTTTCTTTAAACCAATAGGGTGGCGGGCATCTGGAACTCATTGCCTGAGAAGGATGGTCAGGGTCTAATGGACCAGACCAACCTCCCCAAAATATATTAGAGATAGCCTAGACCCTAACTTTCAATTTTTTTGTTTGAAAGGCAAGCATATTGTAGTGTTCCAGATAAGATTTGGTTGGTCCACAACTAAGCTTTAATCAAAACACACCATTATTACTACTGTTAAAACAAAAAAATTGGCATAATTTTATTGAAATATTTAACAAGGTAATGTATTATTGAACACTAATCATCAACTGTCCCAATACAGACCACATCCCATTAGCACACTCGTTATTTGCACAGGCTGTTTCTTTCTGCTGAACTGAAGAGAGACAATCTGTCCCTTTTGATTTTTAAGAGGAAGCCTCCCTGTCTAAGACGTCAAGAGCTGTCTAAGAGCTCAAGCTTTCAGCTCCAGCAGCCAGTAAAACCAACTAACTGAAAACAGAACCAAAATCCTTTTGGTTGAGCAAACATGACACTGACACTGACACTCCTGATTCTTTAT
The DNA here is from genome assembly GCF_021869965.1 of Rhincodon typus. Lineage (NCBI taxonomy): Eukaryota > Metazoa > Chordata > Chondrichthyes > Orectolobiformes > Rhincodontidae > Rhincodon > Rhincodon typus. The sequence continues at coordinate 12,321 of NW_025967723.1, read as the reverse complement.
TTTAAAAAAACACACACAGGAAGAACTGTTTACCAACTGCCTGTAAGAAGGGATACATTTCGGCACCACCGTGACAACACCCTTCTACAAGAGAAGAGGACAGAACACATCTCTTAAAAGGTACAGTATTGTCAGAGGTGGGAGCCATCACAACAGGGTGTCAGAAAGGATGACCAAACTGAGGTACTGTTTTATATAACCACCCGCTCCAGGTGTTGAGATCAAGATCTGTTCCAGATGTTTATGCCTTCCAGGAATATCGTTTCTGTCAAGGTTTTCATTGACAAACAGACAAACCTGAGTAAATGCTTTGATGGGTATATTGCTGAAAAGGGTGTCTGTCTATGGTGAAATGAAGCCTCTGTGCTGAGTGTAGTGTCTGGCAGTTACAAGTTGCTGTCTGTTTGAAAGCTTTGACCTTCTGCCGTCTGTAGCCAAAGTGTTCGGGAAACAGAGAGCTGACTGGCAGGACTTTATCACTGCCCTGCTCACCACTCCACCGTTCTCTGCTTCGCCCTGCCACTCACTTCCCCTCTCTACCTCTCCCCTCCTTCACTCAAGATACAAGTATGTTAGATCACATGGGATTCAGGGTGAGTTTGCCAATTAGATATAAAATTGGCTTGATAGTAGGAGACAGATGGTGGTGGTGAAGGGTTGTTTTTCAGATTAGAGGACTATGACCAGCAGTGTTTCACAGGTATCAGTACTGGGTCCACTTTTGTTTGTCATTTATATAAATGATTTAGATGAGAATATAGGAGGCACGGTTAGTAAGTTTGCAGATGACAGCAAAATTGGTGGTATAGTGGACATTGAAGGAGGTTATCAGAGATTACAAAGAGATCTTGATCAATTGGGTCAATGGGCTGAGGAATGGCAGATGGAGTTTAATTTGGATAAATAGGAGATATTGTACTTTGGTAAAACAAATGAGGTCAGGACTTATACAATTAATGGTAGGGCCCTGGGTAGTGTTGTAGAATACAGACACATAATTCTTTGAAAGTTGCGTCACAGGTAGACAGGGTGGTTAAGGCGGCGTTTAGCATGCTTGCCTTCATTGCTCAGACCCTTTAGTATCGGAGTTGGGATATCATGTTGAAAGTTGTACAAGACGTTGGTGAGTCCTCTTCTGGAGTATGCATGCAGTTATAGATAGATTATTATTAAATTGGAGAGGGTTCAGATAAGATTTACCAGATATTGCCAAGAATGGAGGGTTTGAATTATAAAAAACTGGGCTAGAACTTTAAGCTGGAGCCTAGGAGGTTGAGGGGTGACCTTATAGAGCTTTATGAAGTCATGAGGGGCATAGATAAGGTGAATTGCACGAGTCTTTTCCCTAGGGTGTGTGAATTCAAAACTAGGGACATATTTTTAAGATAAGAGGAGAACATTTTTGTAAAGGACATGAGGGGCATTTTTTAAAAAAAAAAAGACAGTAGTTAGTATGTGGAATGAACTGCCAGAAAAGTGCTGAATGCTGGTAGGTTACAACATTTGAAAGACACATGGATAAGTACACGAATAGGAAAGGTTTGGAGGGAGATGGGCCAAATGCAGGCAAGTGGAACTATTTTAGTTTGGGAACATGGTCAGTCTGCACTCGTTGAACCAAAGGGTCTGTTTCCACACTGTATGGGTCTATTTAACAATATTTAGATGAACACTTGAAAAATCGTAGCAGACAAGTTAGAGGAAAGGGAATTACAGTAGACTGGTACTGGACAACCAGTACAGACTTGAAGCGTCAAAGGGCCTCTTCTTGTGTCTGGTATCCCTCTCCCCACCACTGAAAACTGCTTCAAAACCATGCGTGCTTTCCTGCATTTGTGCATAATATCACATGTACGCACTACGTGATGATATTACGTGCTTGGCACCATGCATTCCCCAATAAGCATTCACGCACAGTTGTCAGTGACTGTAAATGCTACCATTTCTCAGCCTGGACATGTACTGGTAAAGTGAAGGCCAGATCAGGTAGGGATGACCGTTTCCTTCCCTAAAGAACATTAGTGAACCACATGGGTTTTTCCTAACAATTGAAAAAGTGGTTTCACAGTCATGATAAGACCCTGAATTCAAATTCCAGCATCTGCCATGGCAGGATTTGAACCCATGTCCCCAGAATATTGCCTGGGTCCCTCGATTAACAGTCCAGCGATAATACCACTAGGCCATTGCCTCACCCAATCCAGAAGCCAATAATTAAATAATCAGAAGATAGGTTAGAAGGAAGTTAAGAAAGTTATTTTTCACCCAGAAGATGGAAATTTATTGTTTGAAAAAAGTGAGACAAGGGCAGAAAGTATATCCATAAATGCGACAAGATACTGAGAAGTGCCATTACAAGGCTACAAAACAAGAGCTGGAAATCAAGTTGCACAGCTCTCTCAGCCAGCACAAGCATGATAGTCTGGATGGATTCCTTCCACACTATATGACACTGATCAATTGAGTGAAATAGTCCAAAGCAAAGGCCAATAAATTTGGTACAAACGTACAGACTGACAATGTCAGCTCTTCACAAAAACGGCTATGGTGGTCTGGAGCACTCCCATAACTAAGTCAATTGTTACGCACAAGTATCAGAGTCAGAGTTCTACAGCACAGCATAAGGCCTTTCACCCCATTGAATTTGATTGGCGCAGACTCAACCACCTAACTATCCTAACCCCAAAACTTTGCATGCCTTAGGATGACAAGCACACATCTAAATACTTAAATGTTATTCTCAAATATGGAGCAATGGCAGAAGATACAGATTTAAGGTATAGGACAGCCATGAACTTGATGAAATAGCATAACAGATTAGAGGATGGATTACATGCCAAATCCTGAAGTTGACTCAAACACCTGCTGCTCTGGAAGTGAACTAAACTAACCTAATCATAAGGCAGCAGCAGTGTGGCTCAGTGGTTAGCACACTGCTGCCTCACAGCACCAGGGAACTGGCTTCACAGAATCCGTAAAATTTCTACAGTATGGAAACTGCCCATTTGGCCCAACAAGTCCACACCAATCCTCCAAAGAGTATCCCACCCAGAGCCACCCATCCCTGTAACCCTGCATTTCCCATGGCTAATGCACCTAAACTACGCAACCCCAAACACTATGGGTAGTTTAGCATGGCCAATGCTCCTGACTTTCACATCTTTAGATAGTGGGAGGAAACCAGAGCACCTGGCAGAAACCCAAGCAGACATGGGGAGAACATGCAAACTCCACAGACAATCGCCCAAGGCTGGAATTGAACCTGGGTCCCTGGCAATATTGTGCTAATCACTGAGCCACCATGCCACTGATTCCACACTAGAGCGACTGTCTGTGTGGAGTTTGCACATTCTCCCCACGTCGGTGCGGTTTTCCTCTGGGTGCTCCAGTTTCCTTCAACAGTCCAAAGATGTGCAGGTTAGGTAGATTGGCCATGGGAATGCAGGATTACTGGGATAAAGGTAGGTCTGCATGGGATGCTCTTCTGTGGATTTGTGTGGACTCGATGGGCCAAATGCTTCCATCTCTTCCATACTGTAGAGAGACTCTATGATTAAGCACACAATCCACAAACAGAAAGTTTATATACATTTCTTTGTGAATTTGAATGACCAAATTGTGAATGATGGTTTCCGATGGCTCTGGCAGACCAAAAGGAAATATAATGTTATCAGCAAACAAGTATTTGCAGTTTGGGCATTGTTTTTTCAAAAGAAAGCATAAGCTGGCAGTCCTGTTGGTTTAACCTTGATGCATCGTTCAGATGTCATGTGAAGCAACATGCAAATATTCCAAAGACATTGGACCTTTGAGTATAGGTGTTCGGACATTACTTTGAGGTTGTACAGGACATTGGTGAGGTCTCTTCTCGAGTACTGTGTACACTTCTGGCCACCCTATTATAGGAAGGATAATACTAAACTGGAGAATTCAGAAAAGATTTACCAGGATGTTGCTGGGAATGGAGGGTTTGAGATATAAAAATAGACCAGAAAGACTTGGGTTGATTTTCTCACTGGAGCATAGGAGGTTGAGGGGTGACCTTACTGAGGTTTATAAAATAGATAAGGTGAATGACAAGAGTCTTTTCTCTAGGGTGGGGGGGTTCAAAACTAGAGGGCATATTTTTACGGTGAGAAAAGGTTTTAAAAGAACAGGAGGGGCAACTTTTTTTATTTAGAAAGCACAGTGGTTTGTGTGTGGAATGAACTGCCAGAGAAAGTGGTGGATGCAGGCACAGAGTGTTTAAAAGACATTTGGATAAGTTCATGACTAGGAGAGGTTTGGAGGGATACGGGGCCAAGCGCAGGCAGGTGGGACATGGTCAGCATAGACTAGTCGGACTGAAGGCTCTGTTCCCATGCTGTACGAATCTATGACTCTGGCTCTATGTCTGATATCCAGTTCGAGTTACATTTGAAGTTTGATTTCATAAGTCTTATTTGACAATCATAATCTTCTTTCACAAAATTTATTTCACAAAATCTATAATTCATTTATTATCCAATGGTGTCTAAATGGATCTCCAGCCTCTAATCAAAGTTTAAAAGTTAACTCAAAAAAAATGACTTTCCCCTTTCATTAATTCACATTTGTTTCAACCTTCCTCTCCCTTTACTGTTGGCTTCTTGCCGAGGAATGATTTCAAACCTATCACAGACGTTTTACCTAACACAAATAACCCAGCCTTCACATATACAATTCAAATGTGAGGACACACAGCTAAGTCTGATCATTTTCCTTGCGACCCATGTATGCGCACACTGAAAATTACACAAATGCAAACAATGCTCTGAATTACATTAAATTTTCTCATTATAACCTGGGAATGATTTAGAAGAATTGTTTCACTCTTACTCTGAGTTAAGTCAACGTAACTGCAGACAAAAATCAAGCAGCTGCATTGCTTACATCAATTTGTTTACTGACTTAAAATGACAGTTGAAGCACATAAGGATACTTTAAGTTACTCATCCACAATGAATCAGTTTTGCTGGTTCTCATGAACTGCTTCAAGATAAAGAACAGATTTAAAAAGGTAATGCATGCACTTCTAGCAGACAGTGAAGGATGGAAAAAACTAATTCATATGGGATGAACAAATAGCAAAAATCAATCTTAATGATCACTTCAAAAGAGCAACACAAACACAAATGGTTGAAAGGGAACATGACAGCAGTACTAGTATCTAGCCAGTGAGTACCACATTAGGTCTGCCAGTTGCCACCAAGCACAAAATATTGAAGTTCTTTTGCTCCCTAATATTATGAAAACAGCTGCATAAAAAGTAGATCCTGAGGGAATTAAGTTGCTTATTGGAAATATAATCTGGATTCTTGTTTGAAATTAGAGCCCTTTAATTTACAAACCACAATTGTGAAAATTTTCTGTATTAATTAACCATTACTTCAAGTACAAATTAGCAGGTGGTTTTCAAAGTTTCATCGCAGCCTAGGAAAACTGAAGTACTTGCAGTCTAGCTATGCAATAGTTAACATGATTCATCAATAACTTTATTTGAGATATCGTACAAACCACATTTCACTTTGACCTGGATCATTCAGAAGTAGCGAAATAAATCAAGAGGGGGATATCGGACTGGGTCTGCCTTTCTTTAAAAAAAAAATTTTAAACTCAAATGCTTACAAAACGTTAGTTCTAGTTAACACATTCAAAAGTTACAACAATGGAAACAAGAGATAGCAAGCTACTTCTTCAGAGTAACAGTTCTTAGATGCACTGTACTGCTTTACTCACTCAACAGAATTGTGGACATCTCTGGCAAGGCTAGCATTTACAATCCTCCTCTACTTGCACTGAAGATAGTGGCAAGCTTGTCAAACTACTGCAGTCTGTGTGATCAATGTATTTCCACAAGGTTATTTATAGGGAGCTTTGAATCCAGTACATGGTAAAGGAACAGTGACATTTTCAAAACAGGATGGCATATATGGCTCAAAAGGGAAAATGCAGGTAGTGATCCTGGGTGCATGCTGTTTATCCCCTTCTAGGCAGTACAGGTTGCTTGTCTTAGTGGTGCTGCCAAAGCCTTGGTTACAATGACCCCTTAGGTGGTATACACTATAGTCATGTTGCACCAGTGTTGAAGTGAATTAACCTTAATGGTGGTGGTGGGGTGCCAGATAAATGAGCTGCTTTGTCCTAAACAGAGTCAAGCTTCATGTTGTTGGGAATGCACTTATCCAAGGGAAGAGTATTCTATCACTCCCTTGACTGCAAGTGACGAATATGGTTTGCTGAATCTGGAGGTGAATCTCTCAACATAGCCTACAGGTAGTTCTGCTATAACACATGTTTCATTAACACAAATTGGCTATAAACGCAATTGATGAATAGAGGACACTGAATAACTCAAACTTTCTGCTGTACAAGTATAGCAATTTCCCTATAACACTATTTTCTATAGCACGAGGTCACACGAGAATGCAACTATTGCGTTACAGGAAAACTACCTGTACCCAGTCTCTGACTGGTCCATTTACATTTCTAAATCAATATTCACCTTCCAGGATGTTGATACCGGAGAGTTGAGCAGGATGGGTATTCAATAGTTGGTAATGCCATTGAATATCATGGAAAGGGGGGCAGACGATTTCTTCATGGAGATGATAATCTCAAACAGTGAGGGCAATTTCCATATTTGCACTCATCCTGGCCGAGATGAAATTCTACACAACCTGAGATTTGAATCTGCGAACTTCCTGAACAAATTTGCTAACTTATGCTTAGTTAGCCAAATATCAGAAAAAGGTGAGGGTACAATACAATGCTCTTGGTAAATTGGAAAGCATAAACAAAAATCAGCAATTCTCCCACTCAGATGCCACTACTAAAAATTATGCATTTTAGATGCAATTTCCACACTCACTTTAGGCTTTTATATCAAATGTAATTTGAACCAGATACAGAAGCTAATGCTGAGGAATTAGAACCAAAAAATGAAGTTAGACTTGTTTGAACAAAAGTGGTTTAACTTTTCAAATAATTTTCATTTTTTGTTACAAAGCAAAATTCCCCAGAGATTGATTCAGGCCACATATACAAACAACACAGCTTATATATTTCTATGCAACAATCCAAAGTTTGGTAATCATTTCCTGCTCAATTATTCTAATAACACCACAAGACACAAGAGCACAAGTAGGCCATTCAGTCCATTGGGCCTTCTCCGTCATTCAAAGGGAAACATTCCTTCCCAAAACCATAGGAAAATCTGAACGCCTCAATTTCAAAGCCATGTCTGCACAATAATTGAAAGTTTTTCATATAAAAAGCATCTCAAATTCTTTCCAATCCCCCTCTATCCCAAAGATCAGCCAGACTTAAAAGCGCCAGGTATGAACCACTAGGAATTCTTCCGCTTTCTTTTAACTTCTATTCCAGAACGTACATTGCATAATTTATTTATTCAACAAAATCTGGCCTTATGCCATTAATAAACAAGTTAGCTACAAGAATCATGTAGCAAGGCAAAAGGTACCATGAGTTAGTAAACAAAGTGCTGCCCAGTTTCTGCTGTTCCATCATTAGCTTCAAACAAACAGCATCTTGTACTTAACCCGCATGACTTTCACGAAGATGTTGTTAAACCACACAACAGGATTTAGTCATTAACAGTTCAAGTAGCCTTTTAACACGATCACTAAGTTACTGCCAGTTAACCCCTTTGTCCATAAAATAAACAATTTATAGGTATGGATTCCCATTCCTTTAGATCGTAACCACTTTAAGATTTAAAACGGTAAATTTTTTCCTTGTCTCTTATCTCAATGTATCCAATTTGATACTAATTCAGTCACTTCACTCATGTCCTTCCTCCATTTGAGTGTTCTAACCTCATTGGTTAAACATGTACTTTTTTGTAATTTTCTTTTGTTATTTTAATCAAGGTCCCAGGTTATTTTACCCTTACTATGTGACTATCGGCATTCATCTTCACAAAAATTAAAATATAAATAGGCAAGCCAAAGCATAAAAGTTGTCACATTGCAAAATATTCCACAGAAGCAACCTCTTCTGAGAACACTAACATTAAGTTTTAAAAATTTGCCATTCATGTATGAATTCCAAAGTTACAATACTAACATATGGAGTAGTTTCAGGTTATCCCTTCAGACATCATTAACATTATTTGCATTTTTTCTACATCATTTCTCCCCAATCCAGAAAGCAGATAAAGAATTAGATAGAACAGTTCTAAACACCTCAATCACATTGAAAAATGACAGTAGATGTGCCTAGGAGGCTTTTACAAATGTATCTTCATGCATTTAATCTACACTTTGCTGACCCAAGAAGGTAGCCTCTAGTACTCAAGGGAACAGTATGTGGTGCAGACTATAATAAAGATTCTGCAAGATCTACGAGCAGAAGTAGGCCATTCAGCCTATAGGCTATTCCGCCATTCAATGGGTTCTTGGCTCATCTAATAGACCTCAACTTTACTTTCTAGTCTCTTCCATCGAGCCCTAGATTCCTTTGATTAAAAACCTCAGGTTCTGATATACTTAACGATTCTGCCTCTACAGCTATATAGTAGATAAAGAATTCCAGATTCAGAAATTCCTCATTTGTCTTATATGAGCACAATCTCGTCTTGAGATTCTCTCTTCTGGTTCTAGATTCTCCCACCTGGTTCTAAGTTCTCCCACAAGAACATTCTTTCCACATCTACACAGTTAAGTCCTCTAAGAATCTTGGATGTTTCAAAAAAGTCACCTCTCATTCTTCTAAGCTCCAATCAGTACAGGCCAAACCTCACCTCAGAAGAAAATCCCTTATATCCTGGAACAACCTAGTGAACTTTCTCTGAACTGCCTTCAATGCCAGTGCAGTTTTTCTCAGATTGTCTCCATGTTGTAACAGATAGCCAAACCAAAAAGCGTCCCTGTTCCCATATTTATAACAGTAAAAACTTAAGTACTCAATGACACTCCAAATTGATCCCAAACATTCCTAATCAGAGTCTATTGGAGAGAGGCTGGAAAAGCAGAGTAGACAGCAGAGGTGCAGGAAAGTCAATGTTTCAGGATGTCCTGAAGAAGGGTTTCAGCCCGAAACGTTGACTTTCCTGCTCCTCTGACGCTGTCTGACCTGCTGCGCTTTTCCAGCCTCACACCTATAGGTTCTGGCATCCATCATCTGCTGTCTTTGCTGTCTCCATTCCTAATTAGACTTTAATAACCATTACCAAACTGAATAACTGATACCAGGTTTATAGCTTAAAAATTGAACAAATCATTAACGATACAGTAATTTTAGCAGAGCAAAGTTAAACCACAAGGTCATCTTATTAATGCCTGATTTTCACTGGCTGTTGGAACTGAAAGCTTGAGTTTGCTACTGCTAAAGTAAAGTCTTAGACAGAGAGGCTTCCTCTTTAAAAAAAAAATCAAAAGGGCAGACTGTCTCTTCCAGTTTTTTTCTACTGGACTGAAAAGGGACAGTACATGAGAATAATAACTGTGTTGCTGAATTGCCTTTGCCAAGGGTGTGTGTTAATGCCATGCTAATTAACTTGGAACAGTTTGTGATTCGTGGTTAAATATTACTCTATTGAAATAGGTAAAATAATGTAAGTTATGCCAACTCTTTTGTTGTATTTAACTTGTTGTAAGAAAAAAATGTAGTGGAGGACCAATCAAATATATCTGGTACACAGCTCCTTACACTTGCCTTTTTAAAAAAAACTAAAAGGTTAGGGTCTAGGCTAACGCCATAATATTTTGGGGGTTTGATCTGGTCCATAACACCATTGTCTTATTTAGTCTCAGCACCACTTTTTTTTTTATATTCCAGTCTCTTTGAAACAAAAGGCCATTTGCCTTCCCTGCCTCCTGTTGAACCTGCAAACAGCTTTTATGGTCTACCCACAACTCTCAAATGCTTCTGTGCTCTAATTTCCTGCAGTTTTTCTCTTTTTAAATAATATTCAGCTCCATTCTTCCTGCTAAAGCACACAGTACTCATTTCCACATTATATTCTGCCTAGTTTTTGCCCACTTGCTTATTTGTCGGTATCCCTCAGGTCATCATCCACACCACTTGTCTTCCCACCTATTTTTGCATTATCGACAAACGTGGATTTCGTACATTCACTTTCCTCATCCGAGTCATTAATATTTAACAAATATCTGCAGTCCCAGCACAGATCCCTGTGACAATTACAGGCTGCCATCCTGAAAGTGCCCACCTTATGCCAAGTCTGTCTCCTAATACTTAGCCAATCTTCTATCCATGATAATATACTATCTTCAACACCATAGGCTTTTAAGTGGCCTAACATTTGAAGCCCTATCAAACACCTCCTGGAAATTCAAATACATCAGATTTGACTGTATGTAGAGAAGTAAGAATGGACAGTGAAGAATGAGGAAGTGAGAATCCTCAAATGATTTGATGAAAGCTCTCAGACCCAAAACAATAACTCTGGTCCTTTCCAAGATGTTACCGGTCCAGGGTATTGACAGCATGTTTCCATTTCACTTCCATTTCATTATCCAATTTAGTGACCATAATTATATGTACTGTCATAATGTAGAAAATAAGCAGACCACGTTTGCTACCCATCCCTAGTTACCCTGGTGTGCTAAGAGTGGAGGGCCATTTTTTTTTGTAGGCGTGATGCAGACGACTGCTTTTGGTTAGAGCATTTTAGGCCCAGTGTCAAGAATGAAACAGCACCACATTGACTAAAGATGGTGACTGACTTGGAGCCAATGACATTTCTAAGATACAATTGCTAGAGAACCAGCAAAACTCCTCTGCCCCAGCTGTGTTGAGCCTCCTCAGTATTTTTGCTGTTACATATTTCATCACATTCATAACTTCTGTCTTATATACACCGGAGTATCCTTGTGACCACTCATTTGTGCACACAACTTCTACCTACATCTGTATAATGTTACTCATCTAGTCAAGTTTCAGCTAATTATGAAAACTTCATAAAAAGAACTTAATGATGATACCACTAGAAGACCAAATGCAAATGGAGGCGTCCATTTTCCCTTTTATCTTTTTGCACACTCCCTTCATTTTAACAGCTTTCTGCAATTCAGTTCTTGGACATGGACTTTATCTTAAATATCTTAAACTATCAAGAATGGTGCACTGAAATTTTAGCAGAATACAGTACCCAATACAGACCAATATCGTTAAAATTCCTTCCAACGTTTCTTTTTTTAAAAAATCCTTCACATTTTTTCGTTCTTCTGCTCCCTATGTAAAAGCTTTTCCAGAAAGAAACAAAGCAAGACAGTGCAAAAAAAAACATGAAAAGTCCATCATGAACAAGTCAGAACACTGCTCTACATTCTTAAGCATCCTACCACACCTTAATGCCCTAGAAACTTGGAAGTCACGCAAGACAAAAAGGAGTTTGGACTACCTGTACATTGATAGTATACAGATATATTGTCACCTATACCTTTAGTTTTTACCTTCAAGATATACAGGTTTGATTTTTATAAATTACCAGTTCTTTTTTATGAAAAATGTTATATTACTGTTCTATTTTTGACTATCAAATTCCTTTTCCAAGTGTGAACATTCAGAAAAGAATATAATTTGTGCAGAAGCTACTCCTGTATAAAAACAATAATTAAATTGCTTAGAAATTTCAAATGGAGTATTTAATTTACTTTTTTCCAAATGATTTCATAAAGCTAAGGAAGGTAATGGAGTTAAAACTTCAATAATTATAAAGGTGTCCAAATGCCAAAACTACAAGATTTCAGTACCTTCTGAAACGCCATGGAAATGTCAAAAGTCCTTTGCCACATTTGTAAATGACATGGTCTTTTTACTGCAGTAAATTATGGTTCAATTTATTACTTATTCTCAAATAGGAAGCAGGGCAACCTCCCCATTGACAATATTGAGATTTCACACAACATTTTGAAAGATACACTGCAACTTATATGGACTAAATCTTTTAAATCATGTAGATAAACAGTTTATTTGGGATTTTTAACATAATGAAGCATTTCAAGGTGCTTCACAGGAACATTACATACAAACTTAGACATCAAGCCACACAAGGCATTAAAAGAGACAAGAGGATGGTTTTAATAAAGTGCCTCAAATAAATAAGGCGAGGTTGGATGGGAAGGATGGGGAGGAGAGGAAAAGGTACAGAGGAACTGCAGCTGAATGAGGGAATTCCACAGCTTAGGGCTCAGGCAGCCAAAAGCTGTCAGTTACACAGGGATGAAAAAATGGGGACACACAAGAAGCCAGAATTTGAAGAGTGCAAAAACCTGAAGCCTGTAGTGCTAGAGATCAGAGGTTGAAGGGAAAGAG
>NW_025967722.1:0-25000 GCF_021869965.1 Rhincodon typus | reverse complement strand
CTCCCAGGGATGCATCCTCAGTCCCCTCCTGTACTCCCTTTACACCTACAACTGTGTTGCCAAATTCCGAATGAACGCCATCTACAAGTTCGCTGATAACACCACCACAGTGGGACAGATATCTAACAACGATAAGTCAAAATACAGAAAGGTGATAGAGGGCTTGGTGACGTGGTGCAACGAAAACAATCTGTCTCTCAATGTTGGGAAACTAAACAATTGATCATCAACTTCAGCAAGAAAGGAGGTGAACACGCCCCCATCTACATCAGTGGAATTGAGGTCAAGAGTGTGAAGAGCGTCACCTTCCTCGGAGTGATGATAACCAACAATCTGTCCTAGATTTCCCACGTAGATGCGACAGTCAAGAAGGCACAACAATGCCTCTTCATCCTCAGGCGGCTCAGGAAATTTGGGATGTCCATAAGGTCCCTCACCATCTTCTATAGATGTGCCATTGAAAGCATACTGTCCGGGTGCATAATCGACCCAGTATGGCAACTGCTCTGCCCAGGACCGTAAGAAACTACAGGGGGTTGTGTGCACCGCCCAGACCGTGACGGATGCCAACCCTCCATCCATGGACTCTATTTACATGGCTTGGTGTCACTGAAAGGCAGCCAACATCATCAAAGACCCATCACACCCCGGTAATGACCCCCTACAACCTCTTCCATCAGGCACAGATACAGAAGCCTGAACACATGTACAAACAGGTTCAGGGATAGCTTCTTTCTGGCCGTTATCAAACTGTTGAATGGACTCTAGCCTAAAGTAATGTAACCTGCAATGTAACCTGTACGCATCTAAGTCTTTTTGATCTGTACATACTTAGCTTGTGTTCTGCATGTACTGCTCGTAAACAAAGCTTTTCACTGCATTTTGGTACACGTGACCAATCAAACAATCACACACACACAACTTCAATAGCAGTCTGTGCATATACACACCCTCAATAACTAACTGCATGTACAGACATACCCCCTTAAAGCAGTCTGTGAATACACACGCAGCCTCAATAACTGACAAAACACACAGACCTACAATAGGATTCTGCACTTACACAAAGGTCGAGTTACAGTCTTAAGAATTAAATCTGTCTCAAGGTTGTTTGGGAAGCAACAAGCTAGAAGAGTGGATGGGATTGCTCCAATCCACCTCCTACCCCCTGAATTAGAAAGGGGCAGCAGCTCACTCTCATTTAGGACACAGTGTTACAGAAACAGCGCCCAGTGAGTGCCAGTGGGATGGATGGCATTGGATGCTGCGGGGGGGGGGGGGGGGATTAAGTTGGGGGGAGGTGGTATCTGGGCCTCACTGAGGAGTAGTTTCCAAACACACACAGGAAGTCAAGTCACTTGAATGATAAACAAGGGACCACCAGCAGGCATGGAGCTAAAGCCAGCAAGATTCGACACTTTTGTGGAAGAAAGGGAGATATTTTATGAAGCTCTTTTTGCAACCGAACTATTGTGTTTAATAGAAACAGAAGGTTGTGAAGGTGAGGGAAAGTGTCAGCATTGCTCGTAACATGAAAATATTATCCTTTGGGTAAAACAGAAACATAAGCATGAAGGATTTAGAAACCACGGACTGGTTAATGATATAAACTTCCCTGTTTTCCAGATAAAACCTGTGCAAGAACTGAGATGTGAGTGGACCTGTCATGTTCCTGTTGCAGCCTGTGGTGGGTCTTTCACAAAACAAAACCTCCATTTAGAAATATCTGATTGAACAGGACTGCAGCTTTAGTGTCGCAATCCCCATAGAGATTTTTAAAAAGGGATTTAACCTTCCAGTTACCAACTGAAGGAGAGGTGTGGCAAAAAAATTTAAAACCTTTACTCTAACAAATTACCAAAAGCACCATTGACTAAACAATGCTTTATTTTTGTTGATAACTTATACTTTAAACCTGACTGGTACATTTCCCTTTTATATTTACCACACTACACACTCTCCATGGAATCATACTGCTTATAGTAAACAGTCCATAGCTGCTCCCAGCAGACTGTGAGGTCTCCATTTCCAGCTTTGCCAAGCAGGAACTACAAGTGAGTGTCTCCAAGCACTTTTTTCAGTTTTCGGAATTTCTTATCTCCGCATCCAATAGTAAAGCCTATCTCGAAGACGCTTCCCCTCTGGCCATGCCAGGATGAATAACCCAAGGTTATCAAGAGAATGAAAAATTATCAGGATACGCAGGAATGTAGAGTTGAGATTAACATCAGATAGGCCACAATCTTATTGAATGATCTACACTTGCTCCTCATTCAAATGAATAGGGTGGCATGGTGGCTAGCACTGCTGCCTCAGAGTGCCAGGACCCTGGGTTCAATTCCATCCTCTGTGTGAAGTTTGCATGTTCTCCCTGTGTCTGCACGAGTTTCCACCAGGTGCTCTGGTTTCCTCCCATAGTCCAAAAGATGTTCAGGTTAGGCGGATTGACCGTGCTAAATCGCCCATAGTTTCCAGGGGTGTGTAGATTAGGTGGATTAGACATGGGAAATGCAAGGGTATGGGGATGAGTCTGGGTGGGATGCTCCTGTTCAGAGGGGTGGTGTGGACCTGCTGGGCTGAATGGCCTTTTCCATACTGTAGGTATTCTGTCAATCCTTAGATGGGTACAGGATGTAGCTCGAGTATTTCACAAAAGCCAAACAGTTCTGTGCTCTATGATATTCAGAATTTATACGGAAGCCTGTAATCTGACCTTAAAAATGGCTTCCTCTGCTGTCCTCCCCATGGCAACATGAAATACATGACTGAAATAGAGTACTCTTGACCCTAACTCTTTTTTTTTTTAAAATCGAATATGCAGATGACATTAAACTTGGTAGAATTGTAAACTGTGAGGACAGCGTGGAACATCAAAAGGACACTGGCAAGTTGGTGGACTGGGTAGATACGTGACAGATGAGGTTCAATGCAGAGAAGTGTGAGGTGATGCACTGTGGTCAGAAGGACATTGAAAGACAATATAAACATGGACAGTTACAATTTTAAAGGCAGTGAAGCAGCAGAGGAACCTGGGTGGGTATGTGCACAGATCATTGAAGGCACCAACAGCAGTTAATAAAGTATAGTGGCTTCAGCTTTATTAATCGGACCACAGAATACTAGAGTAGGGAAGTGATGGTGAACTTGTACAACAAACTTGTCAGATCTCAGCTGCAGTACTGTGTCCAGTTGTGGGTGCTACATTATAGGAAATACATGAACCCATTGTACAGCACGTAGAAGCAATTTACTAGAATGGCTCCAGGAATGAGAAACTTAAGTTGAGGAGATTAAAGCAGTTAGGACTATTCTCCCTGGAGGAAGGAGGCTGAGAAGAGATTTAGATAGAGGTTTTCAAAATCATTAGTGGGCTGGACAGAGTAAATAGTGTGAAGCTGTTCCTACTTGTAAAAGAAATAAGAATGAGAGGGTATAGATTTAAAGTGATTTGCAAAATCTTTTTCACACACCAAGTTGTTAGGGTCTGGAATGCACAGCCTGGAAATGTGGAGGAGGCAGGTTCAACTGAGGCCTTCAAGAGGGCACTGAATGATTATTTGGATTGTAATGGTGTGCAGCGACATGTGGAAAATGCAGGAGATTGGCATGAGATAATAGAGCTGTTGTAGACATAACGAACTGAATGGCCTCCTGCACTGTAATAATTCTGTGATCTGGTTTTACGCTGTCCGCCAGTAGCAAACAAAATCTTTGAAATTCTCTTCCTAAGAAGGTTGTCAATGAATCATTGTTAAATTTAAGGCATAGAGAGATACATTTCTAATGTTTCAGGTAATCAAGTAGAGTAAGCAGGAAAATGGAGTTGAAGCTGAAGATCAGCCATGACCTTCTTGAGTAAGCAGAGCAGACTCGAGGGGCCGAATGGTCCACTTCTGCTGTTGTTTCTTGTGTTCTAATATTCTTGTCATTTAGCATTTTGCTTTCAGTCTTAAAATCTTACAAATTTTCTACCTCAATGCATTAAAGCTCAGATCAGGAGTTGCCCCTTCTTATAAAATTAAACAGCAAATGAGGCTATTTGGCCCACCCTACCCACACTGGTCTTTCACAAGAATTTTCTAATTAGTCCTACAGCCCCAGAGTCCTTCCATTTTTTTAAGCATATATACAACTTCTGTCCCAAAATTATATTAAACCTTATCTCTTGGATGTCCCTGCTTCACCACTGGCAGCTATATCTTCAGCTTCCGGGCCCTAAACTCTGGAATTCTCTCCCTAAACCTCTCCTCTTTTAAGATTCCCTTTAAGACTAACTTTGGAGGAAAGAACTTCAGAGTTGCAAGTAAAGAGTCTGGGTAAGTCTGTCAAAAGGGTTGATTGCTTCAACTAAGCTTTTTTTGACCACCTTGTCCTGAAATCTCGCTTTCACCCTGCTTGCTAATCACACTTGTGAGTTGATGCCAGGGATACAGTACAATAAAGGTGCTACAAAAATCCAAGTTGTTGTTGCATGCAGCAGACTTTTAGCCTGTCTTCCAGATCATAACTTACTTTCTTTAAATAAAAATCCCTACCTCTCCCAACCTCTGCTACCAGATATTTTGCGAATTAGCTTTGAGCTGTGGTGACCAACCGTCCTGTCAGTGGGATTAATTTTCTATATTTGCCCTGTTCAAACATTCACAGCCCATAATCCAGAAGCCCAGAGGTGGAACACAGTCAAGGAAAAGGGAACAGACTGCAGCATTGATCAGACAATAGGCTGATTGTCTTGTGTTGTCAGCAGTTCAAGATTTCAATTTACTCCAGCCTCCAAACACCTCGATACCAAGGTTAAAATCTCAGTGACATGTCAGTAACAAAGCAAGTCTGAAGTGTTAGCCCCTGCTGTCTGACCCTTTGACACAGCCTGGCAATCTTCATGGATCACTTTACCCGGAGTTAAATATTGATTTTTTTAAAAAAAACTCTTTTAAAATTGCAGCAGGGGATGGGTGGAATGTACAGCCACATATTTCTCTCTGATTGTTGGTTACTGAGCAGTGGATCAGATTGTATTGTTGCTGCAATTCAATTTGAGACTTAACTGAACCCATTAAAGTATGTAACATTTTAATGTCTAGATTAGAATGTTTATAGAATTTGCACTTTCACTCTAAATGTGGCATTAGAGTGAGGAGTCAAAGCCAGCTCGCTGGCAAGATTGCCTAACCCTTTGACCTCTGCATGCCAAGGCTATTGACATCTGCAGATTGTTAAATTGAACAGATTGATTGTGGAAAATCACATTAAAGATTTTAGTGTTTGCTTCCATTTATTCCCATGAATTCACAATTTAATCGATGTTTTCCCCTGCTGTAGAGTCTAATTAACTGGCTTCCTTTCCTGTAGCCCCTATCCTCTGGCTCAAATGGAAACCTCACCACCATTATGAAGCACAGTAATGTAAAAGTGTAAATGCAGTCCATTCAACCCATTACATCTGTCTCAGCCCTTTCAGAGAATGACCCAGTTAGCCTCATTCTCCACTGCTCTTTCCCCATAGACTGTAAACATTTCATCTTCAAACTCCACATTGAAAATTACTATTCAATCTGCTTCTGGCCTATTCCAGATCTCAATAACTCATTGTTAAAAAATTAATCCTCCCGCTGACTCTTATGCCATTACAACAAAGTGATAAACTGTAATAGATGCAAGATAGGAGATTGGGGAGTTTATGATGTGGGGGTTGAAATGGGGAAACACAGAGGAGAGGAAGTGTTAGAAGAATAACTGGACCACAGCTCAGGGACGTAATATGTTCCTCATTATAAAGCTGCTGGTTGTGTCTTTATGTTTATATAATATTTTACGTAATGTCATTGTTAAATAGAAAGCTTACGGTAAAACTGGCACATTATGTTGACTGGAGCCTGCAATATGGCCTATGGGCAGGGCTGAGGTCTCAGCTGCGGTTATAAGATCACAGGTTTACACTGCAGATCTCATTTTTAATATGAATAAAGGAATCTGTGATGAAGAAGGTTGATACAGAAAGTATGGAGGGCTGATCACAGAATGTATGGCTTGTGTGAAAATGTAAGCTTTTACAGATCAACGAGGCAACAGTCCAAAACTGAGGCAGACTGCAACCTGATCCTTACTCCTCACCAACCTTTCTCACTCCTGCCGAGTACAATGTACCTCTGCTGGGTTACAGTTGTACAGCTCCCCTCTCCACACACCAAGATCCCATCTAGGTACCCAACAAAACTGCATGGGGCAGCCATCAAATTCCATTCTCTCCTCACAACATTCACAGCACAAGTTTGCTCACACAGCCATGCTTAGCAAACAACAGCAATAAGCAAGCACTATCCAGCTCAATTACCCACTGGGCACTAGTGTTCTGTACCAGCTGCAGTTCCATTTATTTGTTAGACATTATTTAAGGCCTGAAAAATATTAAAATGGAGTCAGGGCAGTCTGACCCTAGTTCCTGGTCCTCAGATTTCTTTTCCTCCCTCCCAAGTGTGTTGGGAAGGAGCAAGGTGACTGACATTAATTAGAAAGCTCAGGTACAATGGGCTGAATGGCCTCTTTGAATGCTCTGCCAGTCTAAGAGTCTGAATGAATTGATGTCTAACTGATGCAGAATACGTTGTTTCTGCACCACAAGTACCCATTTCTGTAACAAAAATATCCACCTGAAGTCTTCTGCACTTCCTCAATTAGTTAAACCACCAATGATTCATATCCTGTTCAGAAAGACCCGTTGTCCTAGGTTCTTCCCCCATTTGTCAAATAAGCAGCTCAGCAGCATCACCTCCAGCAACCAAACGGCATTACAGTCACTCATGAACTGCACATTAACAAGATTAATATGAGCGGACTGTTCAAACCCTTGATGATGTCCATTCCGTTAGGTCACAGATCTGCACTTGATCTTTATCTGCCATTCTTCCATATCCCTTGTAGCCCTCTGACAAAACAATCAATCAATCTGAACGTTGAAAGTGTCAGTGACAGCGGTAGTCATGGTAGGAAGCGCGTCCATTCAGCAGAACCTTTGGCCTGAATTAACAGGCTGGTGTTTTCCTGTCACAACTTTCAGGAAACCAGGGTGTTCTGAAGTGCTTCATAGCCAATGGTGTACATCAGCTCAGTGTCATCATAGCTGTAATGCAAGAAAACCAGCAGCCGTGCTGGCACAGCAAGCTCCCATAAGCAGCAACAATCAGCCAACTGTCTGTTTGCAGCAATTTCTCATGCAAACCAGAAACATTAAAATTCAGTCTTGCCAGAAATGGAGCCTGGCCTCCCGACTAGAGGAATGCTTCCACATCAGTGTGAGTTTTGACCATGATTTTCAAAGATTTAGTGGGCCACTTTGTGAAGCTGCGGGAGGGGCAAGTTTGCAGAAAGTGCTGATATCAGCACTGGTGAAGCTTTAAGCATGGCCTGGGACTTTTCAAACACTAGATTAATCATTAGAACACGTGATGGAAAGCATTTAAAATTGTAGCCTCCGCAATCTCAACAAGTGTCAAACCTGTAAACACAAATCCACCCCCCAGATATTGACAGACACGTCTGGCTGTGTTTTCATATGAATATACATCATACAGGAATTATTATTTGAAACCTTTGTACTTGGCAGCAGGGCTACGTGTGTCCTGGAATCATTTAGTCTGGTAACTGTGTCCACTGAGCCCTCACTTGGATAAAGGGCACAGTCTGTCTGGCCACACATTCAGTCACTGAACAGTTTCACTTCAAACTCCCCTGTTGCTCGGGCACTTGCTGGCTGTGGACGCTGTCGCTGGAATGCTGGCCCACCGCTGCAGAACCTTGTCAAAAGATCTCAACATCCAGCAAGCCCTGCATGTTTAAGTAACCGTGGTGGCAGAATGGCGGCACATGTGGATTGGTCAAAGCAAACTTGAAGCAGGATTCTGCGGGGAAACGGAATCTCATTAGAACCTGAAGCTCTCCCATAAATTCAGCAGTCCCTGTGATCAAAATACATCCTCTACCAATGAGTTAATAAGAAACAAACAAGCTTGCACTCATGTAGTGCTTCTCACAACCACATGATGCCATCAAACGCTTCATGGGTAATAAAATCTTTTAAAGTGCAATCCCTTTACTGACGTACAGAATGGCAGCGGCCTTGGCTACACTGTTCGATCTAGTGTGAACACTCTATACAGGCCTGAACTACCGTCAGCTCACTCCCTAACAATGCTGGGGAGCGCTGAGGGAGGGCTGGAGCTTCGCTAGTGGGAAGGGGATGGACAAGTGGTACAGGGTTTCACAGCTTCTGTACTGGATAGGGCAGTGGTGCAGTCCACACTCAGAGGTGCAGACACACAGACTAACGGGGCTGGAAATGAAGAACAAACACTGCCAAGGTGAAGAGGATGGGAATGAAACCATACCCCAAGCAAACGAGACAAAGCAGTGACTCTAAATAGTGAGTTGTTACATTGTCCAGCCCATTGTCTGAGGTCTACACCACAGCACCCAAGCAATGTAGCCTAAGGCCTCAAGCTCCACGATAGGGCACAGCAACATAGAGGCCCTGGGCTTCACAGCACAAAGACCCAGGTTCTGTCCTCTTAACTCATCAGAGACAGGCAGTAATGGTGGCAGAACCTACAACAAATGACAGAAACATTGGGGTCGTGAGAGGTCGGGAATTCAAGTCATTGAGAGTTCCAAATGTGGAGTGGCAGCATCTCACCCAGAGCAGCCATGGGACCCTTGCTGTAGGGCCAACCTGAGTAATGGACAGAGAAAGGGATGGTCCCCAAACAAGAGGAGAAACAGCTCGAGGTAAAGGCACCTCCATATAGGGATGCCCCTGTTCAACAGGATTCTCTCACAAGAGGATGTCGCACCTGCAAAGAAGCTCCTGAGGTCAGTGCCCAGACAGTTCTCCAAGAAGCGGCGCAGGGGCAGGATGTGAGCTTTGGCAGCCGTCCAGTCAGTCAGGAAATCTTCCACAACATGATGGATGTAGTGTGGACGGGGGAGGGGCCACAACTTTGGTCTTTGCATCATCTCGGTCTCTGAAAACAAGCAGAAAAAGTAGTCTACGTCCTGGCATGTCCTGTCAAGCCATGAACAAGCCTGTTCACTGCCACCTGCGCAGCATACACTCCACTTTCCCCACCCCTGGATCTACAGTACTCCCATACATAGGAACACTCTGCTCCATCTGCATGGACTCACACTGTTGCCCATATAAGGGGGAAATATTGGCATAGTGATAACTTTACTGGACTAGTAAAGTCTGAGATTGGAACGAGCTGGTGCAGGCATTATGGCCTCCTCCTGCACTGTAATAATTCTGTGATTCTGTGTATAGAACTGATCCGGCCTTTGCAAGGAAGGAGATGGAATAGATTGAAACACTAACCTGTTGGGAGACGTTTGTAGAAGTAGATGACGGGGTGGAGGAAGTTTGAGAGCCACGCATGCCTAGGCTCTCCCACTGAACGGCTCGGATGGAAAACATCAGCCTCTGGTCTGGAAAAGTTGCTCCCATATTCCAGGTTAATAACAAATAGCCCATTTGCTGCATTTCTCCCGGTGTTTTCCTGAAGATGTGGAAGTGCTCCAATTGGATACTCTTCCAGGTATTCAAACTCTGTGGCATTTCTGCAAATAAACAGCAGGATAGATGTTAGCAGCCACAGGAAGGCTCACTCAGTATGGGATGCATACCTCGCTCCTCATGACTTTTGCTGGACAGCATAACTGAGATAAAACTGTGGGGGCCCAGTGATGGGGTTGGTTACAGTCAAGATTGTATACCAGCACACTGCATGTCACCATATAAGCAGCGTGGGCAATTGTTCCCTCTCTGTATAGAAACCACACAATCTGGGCAATACTGAGCCACATGGTCCCACCATCATAGTGTGACATTCAAAATAGCTCAGAATTTGCAGATATTAAACCAAGGCTCAGTGTTCTGGGTTAGAAAGGGAGGAAATCAGCTAGCTCTCCCAGCCCTGATCATTACCACGGACACTCAGTGACAATAAGCTCAGGCCATCAGAACATAAGACAAAGGGGCTAGAGTCAGCCATATACCCACTCAGGTCTGCTGTGCCATTCAATATGATAATAATTGAATTTCCACTTTGTCCTCAATCTCTTGATTAATTCAGGGCCCAGGATTCTCCTGATCTCAGTCTTGAGCATATTCATCACCTGAGTATCAACAGTCCTCCACAGCACAGAATTTACAGTCTGAGCAAAGAAATCCTTGCTCAACCCTGTCTGAAATCACCAATACCTTCAAAGATTGGGTCACACTGTAATGCTGTCTATGGATCAATAGTCCTCTGACGATCTTTATCAACACCCACACTGCAAATAGAAATAACTTGGTAAGGGGATGAAGAGTGGACGGTGGAAATGGAATGAGACCCTCTCACAGGGTAGTGTATGCCTGGAATTCTCTATCCCAGAGATATGTGGAGGCTGGATCACTGAAAGCACTTAAAGAGGAGGTAGGTGGATTTTTGAAATCTCAACGAATTGAGGACGACAAGGAGCTGGAATGAAAGAGACACTGAGGGCTGGGGTGGATTAGCCATGAATGTTATGGAATGGCAGGGCAGACTTGAGGGCCTCAACTTGCCTACTCCTGCTACTTTTCTTGCGTTCTATGGTGAGACTGGGTAAATGCAAGGGCAGAAAATTAAACAGAGAAAAGCCTTGTGTTGCCAGGAGGACTGACTGTGGAACAGCTTTCTAATTGATGCTCCATTGCAAGTTGACAAAGTCAGGCCTCTTAAGGTTTCTAATTAATCCCATTAACCTTTAGTCATGTTCCTCCAGCTCCATACTGTGTTGTCTCCAAACATCAGACCTAGTTTCCATTTGGTTGATTCTCCTTCTGTTGCTATCTCCTGTTGTGTCAGTGTCACCAGCCAATGATACATGAACTGACTCAAAGTCAGTATAAACAGTAGGTAACAGAAACAGAAACTGCTGGAGAAACTCAGCAGATCTGGCAGCATCTATGGAGAAAGAAACAGAGATAGTGTTCCAATCCAATTTGACTCTTCTTCAGAACTCCAGTAATGGTAATTAAACATGCATATTTTAAACCTGAACCTAACTGACCCAGACAGTTTAGAGAACAGGGAGTTTAGAATACAGCTCAACATTCCCATGAGGTGCCAGCTATGTCTTGTTAGCTGATCTCAGTCTAGAAGCGGTAAGAACTCAGTATCGCCAGGTTAATCTCAGCCAGAATTTTGCTCTGGTAATAATCAAGAAACCTTATGTTGGAAAGTACATGGTGGGCAACAATGGGTTTACGAGTTGGATTCAATCCAACACAGTGTATTGCATCACAAATGGAGGTCATCCAGGGAAACTTGATATAAACCATTGTGACACATGTTTTACTGAATGGAAAGGGAACAGCTTGCTGTCTTCGGATTGTGAATACTGCACTGAGCCCAACTAGATCTTTTAAAGTGCAGGCTCACTCACTTCTGTAGCAGCACAATGTCAGCCAGGACACTGAACATCTGATAAAGACCAGAGGCCTCGTTGATGCGCTTGATTATGGTGTTGGTCAAATGGATGATGGGCAGTGTGGTGGCCGGCCAGGTAGTACCATGGTATCGATGCTCCAGGAGGTGATGAACAGCACGGGCTGGCAAGAGACAACCAGAAACCGCAGGTTATAACAGCAGCTTGACAAATCAGGCACCATAATGAAATCTGATAATCTGCGATCAGTCAGCCTTCCATCTTCCAACTTTTGTAAGCTTAACTCATCCAAAATAACTGCCTGTATTGTAAACTCACACCAAGTCCCATTCATTGACTTACACTGGTTCCTGGTCTGGTAAAGGTTCCACTTAAAAATTTTCAGCCTTATTTTCAAATCCCTTCATGGTCTCACACTTCTCTATCTCAGCAATCTCCTCCACCTCCACAATTCCTCAGGTGTATCTCCTCATCCAATTCTAACCTCTTGCACACTCCTGCTTCTAATCACTCCACAACTGGTGGCTGTACTTCAGTTGCCTACTCTCTAAGCTCTGGAACTCCCTCACTACATTCTCCACCTCTCTGCCTTTAAGATGACCTTTAAATCTGTGCTTAAACATAAAATATATATGAAATATGAAGATAGTGGATTTTAACATTGACAACTGGGTGACAGTCACTGTTATTCGCCAGACCAGACCTCCCCCACAGAGTATTGTGGGGGAGATAGCCTAGACCCTAACTTTTATATTTATTTAAAGGCAAGTGTAAGGCACTGTGTTCCAGATGTAATTCAATTGGTCCACCACCTGGCTTTAATCAAACCACACTTTATTCTTACAACAAAGTTAAAATACAAAACAAAAATTGGCATAACTTTAACGCTATTGAAATATTTAACAAGATAATGTCGGAGTCATACAGCGTGGAAACAGACCCTTTGGTCCAAATCGTCTGCGTCAACCTGCCATCCCATCTGACCTAGTCCCATTTGTCAGCATTTGGCCCATATCCCTCTAAATTCTTCTATTATTTAACCATTAATCATCAACAGTTCCAATATAGACAGCATCCCACAAACATACACTTTGGCAAAGATGTAATTCAGCAAAACAGTTATAGTTCTCATCTGCTCTCTCTTCAGTCGAAAGGAAAGAAACAATCTGCCCTTTTCGATTTTTAAGAGGAAGCCTTGCTGTCTGAGACCACTTTACCAGCCAGGAACTTAAGCTTTTAGCTCAGCAGCCAGCAGAAAACCTTCTCAACTAACTGAAAACAAAACTAAAAGCCTTCCTGGATCTGTGTGAGCCTTTATCCTGCCCACTCATGATTCTTTTGTCTCACAAAAAAGAAACACCCAGGGAGAACTCAAAAGCTGTTTACCAACTGCATGCCTGAAGGAGACATTTCGGCAGCACTGTGGCAATATTGCAAGAGAAATATCACAGACCACATCTCTTAAAGGCTACAATTACAGTCCCTGACAATCACGACCTCTGGAGGCAAATTATTGAGAAGAAAATTGGAAACATGCAAGCAGAAACAAGTTTATAGAATCATTTAATCCCTACAGAGTAGAAACAGGCCCTTCAGCCCAACAAGTCCACGCTGACCCTCAGAGCATCCCACCCAGACCCATCCCCCTATAACCCACCTAATCTACACATCCCTGAACACTACTGGCAATTTAGCAATGTCCAATCCACCTAGCCTGCACATCTTTGGACTGTGGGAGGAAACGGAGCACCCGGAGGAAACCCACGCAGACATGGGGAGAATGTGCAAACTCCACACAGACAATCGTCCGAGGGTGGGATCGAACCCAAGTCCCTGGCGCTGTGAGGCAGCAGTGCTAACCACTGAGCCACTATGCTTGTTATTACTTTGTTGCATGAGCAACCTTACACATGATGAACTCCTTCCAGTGACCTTATACACTGTGCAAGTTATTAAATGAAGACGTAACAGCTTATTCAGTGCCCTGAAAATGTCCATTTACAGAACGTCAATTGACAATACTGGGTCAGCCAATGGAGGCAGGGCTAGGCTTAAGGCAGAATTTCCAACTGTCCAATTTTACCAGTCTGTTCAGTCAGCAGAGAAAATCTATTCAAAAAACACACTACAGCAATTAGATATTTACTAACTATAGCAAATAGAACTCATCATTATAACCACAGAAACTTTTTTTTATACAGGCAGAGTCCTTTCTCCAGCAGTGTAATGTGATGGGCAAATAATCAAAATAACAAAAATTAGGGGCATGAAATCAATCTCAGCCACTCTCTAGCTTTATGCTCCCCAGGCAAGGTCAAAGCTAGAATTACTCAATCTCCAGCCTGGGTTGAAGTAGTGCAGTCAGGAATCCATATGAGGGCAGAGCTATCCCAGCTTTGTACAGCTAGAAGCCTCAGGGGCAGCAAAGTTTAAATGTATGCCATCCCCATTAATTTATTGTTAATTTTTACTGACACCAAAGCAATCTTGCCCTGATTTCAAGTTTACCCACCAGTATATCAACAGCATCAATCACTCTGTTATGTGTAAATTACCACAAGCTACCTTTAATTTGGCTTCTTAAGAAATCTCACATACAAACAAGTACGGAAACAATTAGTTAAACTTTAGTGTATTTAACTCCTTTTTCCCAAGGATGGTTAATTGGTGTTAATAGGGCATCACGGTGGCTCAGTAGTTAGCACAGCTGCCTCACAGCGCCAGGGTCCCAGGTTTGATTCCACCCTCAGGCAACTGTCTGTATGGAGCTTGCACGTTCTCCCCATGTCTGCATGGGTTTCCAGTAGGCGCTCGGGGTTCCTCCACAGTCCAAAATGGGCAAGTTGGGTGGATCAGCCATGCTAAATTGCTCAGTGTTCAGGGATGTGCTAGGTGGATTAACCATGGGAAATGCATAGTTACAGGGATAGGTGGAGGGGTGAGTCTGGGTGGGATACTCTTCAG
This sequence comes from Rhincodon typus, assembly GCF_021869965.1. NCBI lineage: Eukaryota > Metazoa > Chordata > Chondrichthyes > Orectolobiformes > Rhincodontidae > Rhincodon > Rhincodon typus. The sequence continues at coordinate 10,570 of NW_025967722.1, read as the reverse complement.
AGGGGCAGTGTATACAACTTGATGGGCCAAATGGCCTGCTCCCACACTGTAGGAATGCTATGGTGTGTTGCTTTTAATTCCTTTATAGTTATTTGTCCTTGAGTTTTTCATACAACAAAGAAAACAAAGAGAACAAAGAACAATACAGCATAGTAACAGTTCCTTCGGCTCTTCAGGCCTACGCCAACACATTTTGCTCTAACATATTAACAATGTTTTCACTTACAGGATCTGTATCCTCTATTCCCTTCCTATTCATGTATTCGTTCAGGTGCTTCTTCCACCATCTCCTCTGGCAGTGCATTCCAGGCACTTGCTACCCTTTGTGTGAAAAACATACCTCGCACATGTCTTTTAAACTTCCCCCTCTCACACCTGTACCCTGTGTTCCCTCGTAATTGACCCCTCCACCCTAGGAAAAAGCCTCATACTTTCTTCTCTATCCGTGCCATTCATAATCTTATAAACTTCTATCAGGTCACTCCTCAACGTCCTGCATTCCAGTGAAAACAAGCCCAGTCTACCCAAGCTTTCTTCATAGCTAAAGTCCCCCATACCAGGCAACATCCTAGTAAATCTTTTCTATACACTCTCCAAAGCATCCACATCCTTCTGATCGTGTGGTGACCAGAACTGTACACAATGTTCCAAGTGTGGCCTAACTAAAGCCCTATAAAACTGCAGCATAACTTGCCTATCCTTGTACTTAATGCTCCTTCCAATGAAGGCAAGCATGCCAATGACATTTTTTACTACCTTATCTACCTACGCTGCCACCTTCAGTGATCTGTGGACCTGCACACCCAGATCCCTCTGCATTTCAATAATTCTAAGGGTTCTGCCATTCACTGTATAATTTCCACCAGTACTTGACCTTCCAAAATGTACCACCTCACATTTGTCTGAATTAAACTCTATCTGCCATTTTTCTGCTCAAGTCTCCAACTGATCTATATCCTGCTGTATCCTCTGACAATCCTCCTCACTATCAGCAACTCCACCAACTTTTGAATCGTCCTCAAATTTACTAATTAGGCCAGCTATGTTTTCCTCCAAACTATTTATGTAGATCACGAACAACAGAGGTCCCAGCACTAATCCCTGTGGAACACCACTAGTCACAACCCTCCATTCTGAAAAGGATCCTTCCACCACTACCCTCGGTCTCCTATGACTACGCCAGTTCTGTATCCATCTCGACAGCTCACCCCTCGTACCATGTAACTTCACCTTTTGTACCAGTCTGCCATGAGCGACCTCGGCAAAGATTTTGCTGAAATCCATGTAGACAACATTAACTGCTTTTCCCTCATCAATCATCTTCATCACCTCCTCAAAAAACACAATCAAGTTAGTGAGGAATGACCTTCTGCGCACAAAACCATTCTGGCTATCGCTAATATGTCCATTTGCTTCTAAATGCGTATAGATCTTGTCCCCGAGAATCTTTTCCAATAATTTCCCTACCACTAACGTGAGGCTCACAAGCCTATAATTTCCTGGTTTATCCCTGTTACCCTTTTTAAACAATGGACAACATTGGCTGTTCTCCAGTCCTGTGGGACCTCACCTCTGGCCAAAGAGGACACAAAGATGTCTGTCAATGCTCCAGCAATTTGTTCTCTTGCCTCCCTCAGTATTCTAGGATATATCCCATCAGGACCCAGGGACTTATCTATCTTAATACTTTTTAAGAAGCACGACATCGCTTCCTTTTTAATAGCAACTTGGCCTAGAAGATCGACACTCCCTTCCCTGAGATCATCCACTGCCAATTCCTTCTCTTTGGTGAATATCACCATAAGGTATTCGTTTAAGACCTCACCTACCTCTTCTGGCTCCACACACAGATTCCCTTCTTTGTCCTTGAGTGGGCCAACCCTTTCCCTGGCTATCCTCTTGCTTTTTATATATGTATAAAAAGCCTTGGGATTCTCCTTAATCCTGTTTGCTAACAACTTTACATGACCCTTTTTAGCCCTTCTAATTTCTTGTTTAAGTTATTTCCTATTTTCCTTATGTACTTCAAGGGCTTCGTCAGTTCCCATCCTCCTAGACCTTACATATGCTTCCTTTCTCTTTCTGGCCAAGGTCATTAACACCCATGGTCATCCAAGGTTCATGTAACTTGCCATATCTATCCTTCATTCTCACAGGAAAGTGCCACTCCTGAACTTTAATCAACTGCCATTTGAAATACTCCCACATGTCCAATGTGGATTTACCCTCAAACAGCTGCCTCCAATCAACAGTCTCCCATTCATCTTGGGAAACAGTTTACTCTGGAAAGAGTTATTGCTGATTCTTTCAGCCCATGAACAGTTATTAAATTTCTGAAGTTTACATTGTTACCACTTTCTAAACCCCAAGGCACATGTTGCCTCTGGATTCTCTTTTCCAGTACTACATCGTGGCTCCCAGTTACACACCAAGTTAACTTAAACCCTCCCAAATAAATTTAGCAAATCACCCACAGGGACATTGGTCCCAGCACACCCATCCAGCCCATACAGGTCCCACCTCCTCCAGAACTAGTCCCAGTGTTTCAGGAACTTAAAACCTTCCTGTAATAGGAAGGGAGAGATCAAAAATTGTTTTCTGTAAAGTGAATAATTTCTATCTTAAATGTTCTTAAAAACTGACATTATGTGGGATCACACAATGCCAGCTGATGATAATTTCTATAAAGTTCGGACCAGCAATAACGATATGACCAAAGCTTACATCGTCCTCCTGGAACGTCCCACTCCTTTCACTGACTAGACATTGCAGCCAAGCCAACATGAAGGAATAGTGGACGAGATGTCTACCTTGGCCAGTTTTGAACAAAGGAAACCATCAAAACCTATTACTGCTTGACTTTATGCTAATGACTCCATAAATATCTTTCAGAAAACACAATTGATCTTGGACAGGACATCAAAACCCACCTTATTAGCTGAGGGATTAAGGTGGGAAGCCAAATCACATGACTGGAACAGCTAGCATAGAATAATAGAATCCCTACAGTGCAGAGAGAGGCCATTCAGCCCATCATGTCTGCACTGACCCTCCAAACACCATCTCAGCCAGATCCAGCACCCAACCTATCGTGTAGACCCACACTTCCCATGGCTAATCCACTTTTCTAATGACTATGGGAAATTTAGCATGGCCAATACACCTAAGCCTGCACATCTTTGGACTGTTGGAAGATTCAGAGCACCTGGAGGAAACCCACACAGACATGGGGAGAATGTGCAAACTCCACACAGAGTCACCAGAGGGCAGAATCGAACCTGGGTCCCTGGTGCTTTGAGGCAGCAGTGCTTACCACTGAGCTACTGTGCCACAACAGGAAAGTTTCAGGTTTGGTGATGCCTACCTCTAAACTCAACTCTCAAAAGTCTGATTTCTGGAAAGAATCCTGTATTTTGCCTGTGAAGTGAAACAGTTCCCATCTTACAATTGCTGCACTGTCAACTACAATTTGACTGCAAAAGGCACTTCTGTGCAAGGTCAACTGAAAGAACCTCCACTGGATAATGATAACACCGTGTGGAGCTGGAGGAGTACAGCAGGTCAGGCAGCATCAGAGGAGCAGGAAAGTTGGAACCCTTCTTCAGAAATAGACCCAAAACATCAACTTTCTTGGTCCTCTGAGCTGCCTGACCTGCTGTGCTCCTCCACCTCCACACTGTGTTGTCTCCGACTCCAACATCTGCAGTTCTTGCTATCTCTGGTGGATAGTGATTTATTTGACTCTCTAATTCATGTGAACAGATTCTAATATCTCTGATTTTAGGCAGATTATAACTTGCTTCCTTTCCTTTCTTTCCTAGATGTGTGTGTGTGAATATGCATTTCCTGTGAACCTTTCTACCACGTTTTGAATGTAGGACAATTGGACTTCACAGACAGAGTTTGAACAAACACACACTGCCTATTTTTAAGGGGAAAAACAGTTAATAAAGAATATTAAGCACAGTTAAGAACAGGAGAACTGCAAAAATAATTCATTTCACCTTTTATTCTTGTCTGTGACCGCCCTTCCCTCCTGCACCATCTCTCCAGCCACATAATCCTATCCATGTTCCTGTTTCAACACTCACTAACAGGAGGCGAAGAACTTGCTTGCTAGCTCACTAGCAAGGTACGCTGCATAGATCAGTGATTTGGTTGAGAAATAAATCTTAACCAGAACATTATCTAGTGCAGTGCTGATGGTGTGCTGCACTGCCTTTCAGATGAGACCTTAAAACAAGATGTCATCCTTTTCAAGCAGACCTAAAAGATCCCAAGGTAATATTTCAAACAAGAAGCAGGAGCTTTCCCCAGTGTCTTGGGCCAATATTTATCCTTCAACCTGACCTGGAAAGACATGGCAAAGTAGTAACACACTGCATTCAAATTTTGTGGTTCACACCCTGGAGATGTGGATGCAAATCCCACCATGGCAGCTGGTGGAATTTAAATGCCATTAATACATCTGGAATCACCTATCTAACCTATACAATTACTATTTCAGGTACTGAACTTCTAGCATTTCAATCTCCAGTGGGAAAAAGTTTCTGTTGTTATTTTACTAAATCTCTGCTTTTTAACCAAACTTAATTTAGTTTAAAGAGGATAAACAGAGCTGTTTCCATTTATGATGAGACCAAAACTAGACAATTCAACTATAAGATCCTATTAATTATTCAATAGAGAATCAGAAAATAAAAGTTTTACCAGAAAGTGGGTAGAATGAAGAATCTGGATAAAAGTATTGCTTTAGGGCAGAAAACGAGTGAGTTGTGATAAATGGTTGCTTTGCCAGACTGGAGGACGGTAGACAGTGATGGTAAACAGGACCATGGCTTCTTTGATATATACATATAAATGACTTGGATATTGTAATGCAGAGTAAAATGTCAAAATTTGCTGATGACACCAAATTTGGAAGCGTACCAAACAGTGAGATGGATACAAATTGACTGCAAAAGAATGCAGTCAGCAAAAAAAAAAGGCAGACAAGTAGCAGATGGAATTTAACACACAAGTGTGGGGTGATGTTTATTGACAGAAGGGATACAGAAAGGCAATACAGGCTTAATGGCCCAGTTCCAAAATGCATGCACAAAGACAGAGACCTAGGGATACATGTGCATAAATATTTGGAAGTGGCAAGATATATTGAGCGAGTGGTTAGTTAAACACGTGAAATCCTGGACTTTATTCAGAAAGACATTTAGTACCAAAGCAGTGAAGTTACCGTGAACATTTATAAAACTATAACATGTAGGACCAAAAGCAAACCATTCAGCCCATCAAGTCTGCTCTGCCATTCAATTAGATCATGACTTATCTGATGATCCTCCACTCTATTTTCCTGCCTTTTCCCATAAACCACGATTCTCTGACTGATTAAAAACCTGTTTACCTCACCCTTGAATATAGTTAAATGACATGTCTAAGGTGAGGAGTAAGTGGTTCAGAGGATATGGGAGGATAAAATGTGGAACATGCTGCCTAAAAGGATGGCGTAGGCAGCTACTCTTACATTTAAGAAGTATCTGATGAGCATTTAAAATGTCAGGGCAGAGTAGGCTATGGGCCAAGTGCAGGTAAATGGGATTAGTATAGTTTGGTGTTTGTTGGTCAGTACAGACATGGTGGGCTAAAGGGCCTGTTGTATCCTTCTATGACGCAGGCCTCTAAAGCCCTCTCAGTAAAGAATTCCACAAATTTACAACCCTCAGAGAAAAAATTCTCCTCATATAAAGCTTTGGTTCAGTCATAACTAGATTATTACATCCAGTTCTGGTCACCACACTTAGTATGTGAGGATCCTGGACAGACTGCGGAGGAGATTTAACGAATAGTTTCAAGGATGGAGGATATTAGTCACAAGGTTTGGCTGGAGAAGGCGAGGTTGTGCTCCTTGAAGCGAAAGAAATTTGGGAGAGGTGTGCAAGGTTTTGACTAAATAATGCAGACAAAGATAAACCATTCTCAGTAGCTGATAGTATAAGGACTAGGGGACACAGAATTAAAGTTTAGGTAATGAAACAGAAGTAGGTTGCGAAAAGATATCCTGCAACAAGTACGAATGACAGGGAATTAATTCTCTACAAAGACGGCGGAAGCAAAGACAGTCAGTGATTACAAAACGAAATTGGATAGGCACTGGAGAGAAATAAATTTGTTGGGTTGTAGGGATAGAGTAGGCGAATGGGACTGATGGACTGTGCTACAGAAAGCTGGCATAGACTCAACAGACAGAATCATCGTCCTCTGTGCCATATTGACTCCATGACTATGATGACCAAAAGCAGCAGCTGAGAAATAGTATAGATGGATGTATGGAGAAGCTAGGATTAGAACATGGAGGAGAAAGGAGTAGAAGGATATATTCATTCAGTGAAATGAAGTAGAGTGGGATGAGGCTCATTTGGATTATATAAACCTGAGATGGCCCAGTTAAGTGGAAAGTACCATTTCAATGCTGAAAGGTCGATGTGGTTCTACCCATGGATTTTCTTGAGGAGGCATGATGCTCACCTGTATAGCGGAATCCATGGATGAACCCACCAGCTGACTTCCTGTAATCGATGGAATGACCGGCTGTCCCAATAATAAACATTCCAGGCAGGCTTTCTGATTCATATGTGGCCTTGACCAGTGGGTATTTGTTTGTGCGGCCTCGGCCCCTCTTAGGTTTGGTAAGACTGTTAGAGAAAACATCAGCAGCGATGAAGGAAAGAATGTTTATGTTGCCTTCATCAATTTTTTTTTTGTCCCTTTACATCTTAAAGATGGTACCACCTTGCTGGAGCTTTGTTTCTTGAGCTTCAGCCAATCCTCCAGTAGCGGGCCCATCGATTGGGAGCAGGTGGGCTGCTCAGCTGTGGAGGGCATCACAGCTGGATTAGGCCTTAACCTAATAATTTTGAGCAAAGGTTGCCAAAAGAGTGACCTGGAGCAGAAGCCAGGATGTGCACAAGACACTTGCTGCAAGTGAATAGCTAACAGATGAAGCCATTCAGCTTCTCATACCTGTTCCATCCACCAGTCAGTGAGATCATGGCTGATCTGTGACCTGATTTCATAGAATAACCATTGCCCCATTTCTTTTTAGCACCCACCGGTGAACAGAAAACTATTAATCTTTAAAAGGAACAATTGATTTAGCAAAAACTGTCATTTGGGGAAGTGTTCCAAATTTCGACCACTATTTGTGTGTTAGTTGTTTCCTAATTTCATACCTGTAAGGCTTGACTCTATGTCAGCTAGGTCTAGATTCCCCTAAAACAGATAAACAGGGGTTGACCCGGTCTTTTCAGCTTTAACACCATGACAATTACAGCTAGGTCAACCCTTAACTTCCAAATTTCAGTGAATACAACTTTAGTTTGTGCAATCACTTCTCATAATTTCAACCTTCAAGGTTACATTTCGTTCTGGTAAATCTATGCTACACTCCCCTTCCAAAGCCAATATATCCTACTGTTGGTGTGTTGTCCACTGCACCAGGTTTTGTCCGAGTAGGATTAATATGGCTGAAGCTAGCCTCAATACTCACTTTCAATCATGAGCGTTTTGGATTTCTTTGCACCAGTCAACCATATGTTAATGATCTATGTACATTGACCCATAAGTTTCTTTGTAAATGAATGGCTCATTGAAACAGTTCAGAAAAGATTTGCAAAGATGTTTCTGATGTTGGAGGATTTGAGCCGTAGGGAAAGGCTGAATAGGCTGGGGCTATTTTCCCTCAGCATCAGAGGTTGACAGGTGACCTTATAGAGGCTTATAAAATCATGAGGGGCATGAATAGGGTGAATAGTCAAGGTCTTTTCCCCAAGATAGGGGAGTCCAAAGCTACAGGGCATAGGTTTAAGGTGAAAGGGGCAAGATTTAAAATGGTCCTAAAGGGGTCAACTTTTTCACGCAAAGGATGGTGATTGTATGGAATGAACTGCCAGTGGAAGTGGTGGAGGCTGGTACAATTACAACATTTAAAAGGCATCTGTATGGATACATGAATAGGAAGGGTTTAAAGGGGCACGGGCCAAATGCTGGCAAACGGAACTAGATTAATTTAGGATATCTGGTTGGCACGGACAAATTGGACCGAAGGGTCTGTTTCCGTGCTGTACATCTGTATGACTCTAAGCTGCATCTCCATTACAACCATGATCCAAACGTTCAGCACCCTCTTCTCACGCTGTACGATTTGGATCTCCCTTTCAAAGTCTGGTTTCTTGCATGCTAACCATGATGAGTGCAACATGAAGAGCTTCAGGTTTCTGTTTCTTTATAGCAATCTTGAGAAAGCTCTAAGATCTGGTCTCCTCATGTCTCAACAGGATGAGCTCACAAATCACTGCAGGTAGAAAAAAGCAGCATTAAAAGAAACTGAAATGAAATAAACTCTCCAGGTGCAAAAAGGCTGAGCAGGGTTGGGAACTGAAGATGAGGCTCTTTGCTTTTCTAGGTGTCTGAGACTTTCTTATTCTTGCACAGGATGTACATAACACCAGCGAGGCCAGTATTCATTGCCCTTAAGAATGGGGTAGAAATTCCCCTTTTTGAATCTCTGCAGTCTATCTAGTGTAGGCAGATAGGCAATGAGTTCCAGCATATTGATCTAGTGACAAAGAAGGGACGCCAAGAAAGCTGCAAGTCAGGTTGGTCTGTGGTTTGCAGGTGGTGGTGTCTACTGCACTTGTCCTTCTAGATGGCAACTACTGATGATTTGGAACGTCCAATCAAAGAGGCCTTAGTTGGTTGCTGCATTACCCCTTGTATATGGTACACATTGCCACCAGTCCGTGTGGTAGCGGAGAGAATGAATTTTTAAGGTGGTGGATGGGGTGCAATTAAGCAGGGCTGCTTTGTCCTGGATGGCATTCAATTTCTTAAGTGTTGTTGGAGAAGCACTCATTCAGGCAAGTGGCAAGTATTCCATCACACTGCTGACATATGCCTTGTGGGTAGTGGAAGGGCTTTGGGGAGTCAGGCAATTAATTTGTCATAGAATTCCAGCCTCAGACCTGATTTTGTAGCCACAGAAATTTAACACCCAGGATGTTAGAAGTGAATGATTCAGTGACAACAATGCTGTTGAGCATCGAGGGGATATTCTTGCTTTCTGGAGATGGTCGGTGCCTGCTACTTCTGTGACACAAATATTACTTGCTCAAGACTGAATGCTATCAGGGTTTTGCTGAATGTACCAATACCTGAAGAGTCATGTACGATAACTAACATGGTGTTTCATCGGCAAACATGCGCACTTCTGACCTAATGGTCATTGATGAAGCAGCTGAAAACGGTTGCCTTGAGAAACTCTGGCAGGCTGACATTCCAACAACCCCACAACCATCTTCCTTTGTGAAAGGTATGACTCCAATGATGCTCCGGTGGGGTTATGGTCTAACAGACATGAGGTGTTGTCAAGGGACTGGGTACATCTTTGACCAGTTAGAGGAGGTATTTTTTGCCGTTTAGTAGCAGTATTATCTGATAGCCAGTTTGGCAATGAAATTGGGATTTGAGCCCACAAAATGGAGCAATTCTAATTCAAAGGCATATAAAAAGATAAGGCCAATCATCAACTGACAATTTCCAAATAATGAGACAGAATAAGAATTCTCAGAAGGGATCCAGGGTGAACAAGGACAAAAGCAGAAGTTAAGGAGTAATAGGTGTTAGGGGGGAAATGCATGGGTGCAGACAAGGACCATGTGAGTAGTGTGCACAGGGAAGGTGCTGGAGGATGTACATGAGTGTGGGGAAAAAGATGAGACGGGAGTTTAACGGCTCAGCCAGCTTGAGTCAGGAAGGGAATAAGGCTGAGGATGGATCATTTGGGTTCCAGGAAAACTGGGGGAACTAGTTAAAACATTAGAGATTAGAGGGAGACATTGAGTTCGCAACAAAGTGAAAAGAAAAATGGGATAAGGAGAAAAGTTGGGCATCTAAGAAATGTTGAAAGTTTGGGTCCTCACTCCCTGAAAGGAAGGGGAATTTTTCTTCTAAATTATTAAAGTGAAAGCATAAAACAAAGGAGGAAATGAAACAGTGGATAACTCTGAAGTGAAAGTAAGGCAATACTGGAGAGGTTGAGAAGGTAAATTTTGTAAAGGAAAGTTAACCTTTCACAAAAGATAAACAAAAGGTGGGTTCAGCATTTCCTGAAGGTTCAAGGGACAGTGCAATTACACTTACTTGTTAAAAATAGAAAAGTCAAAATTCCACCCTAAGCAGCGGATGACACGGTCATAAGGCTGACGCACTGAAAAGTTATCAGCCTCTTCCACTGACAGGAGACGCTGGTCATTGCTGTTGAGCACATCCTGGGAGGCATTGTTCCTATCGAAGTGAAATCGCAGTCTTAGATGCAGCTTTCCCTTTCTGTCTTGTACAATAGCAATGTTGGCCAGGTCTCCTTCTAGCAAGCCATCCAGTGACTTCAGCTGGTATGTGTCCAGCATGGCGTTATTCACAGCCCTGAGGTGCACACAAGAGTGAAACATGAAGAACTGAAAGCAACAGGTCTCTTTGACCTACAAGCACTAAGTGTGGTTAACCGCTCAAGCAACTT
>NW_025967721.1:0-25000 GCF_021869965.1 Rhincodon typus | reverse complement strand
AAACAGATACAATACCATCTCGTACCCTGGCAGTGCTTTCCAGGCATTACCATTCTCTGTGTAAAAATCTTCCCTCACACATTTCCTTTAAACTCTACACCCCTCCACCTTAAATTATGCCCACTAATATTTGACATTTCCACCCTCAGAAAAAGACTCTGACTATTCTCCCTATCCATGCCTCTCTTAATTTTATATTCTTCTATCAGGTCATGCCCTCTTTCCCACCTCCCCAGCCTCTGAAGCTCTAGTGAAAATAATCCACGTTTGTCCAACCTTTCCTTATAGCTCATGCATTCTGATCCAGGTAACGTCCTGGTAAACCTCTTCTGCATCTTCTCCAAAGCCTCCACATCCTTCCTTTAGTGCGGCGACCAGAACTGCACACCTTATTCCAAAGGTGGCCAAACTAAAGTTTTATATAGTTGCAACATGACTTGTCAACTTTTGTACACAATTTCCAGACCAATGAAAGCAAGTATGCCATACACCTTCTTTACATCTTATCCACTTCCGTTGCCACGTTCAGGGAGTTATGGACTTGCACCCCAGGATCCCCTTATTTACCAATGCTCCTAAGGCTCTGGCCATGTATTGTATGCTTTCCTCTTGCATTTGACCTCCCAAAATGCATCACCTCATGCTTGTCTGGATTAAAACCCATCTGCTATTTTTCTGCCCAACTTTCCAACTGATCTGTATACGACTGTATCCTTTGACAACCATCCTCACTATCTTCCACTCCACCAACTTTTGCGTCATCTGCAAACTTACGAATCAGACCACTTACATCTCCATCCAAATCATTTATATATATTGAAAAAAACAGCATTGAGCCTTGTGAAACATCTCTGGTCATTGACCTCCAGTTAGAAAAGTATCCCTCCACAACTATCCTCTGTTTTCTGTGACTAAGCCAATTTTATATCCAACTTACTAACTTGTCCTGGATCCCGTGCAACTTAATCTTCTGGACCATGATGGACCTTGTTAAATCCTTTAGCAAGTCCATGTAGACTGTCATGGCTCCCATCAGACTGTCTGAATTCTAAGTGTCTTGATCATGCACCAGAACCCTATCATGCCAAACCAGGTGTGATTTAAGTGATCACCTATCCCCAAATCCACCCTCTTAATAATTCAAATTCCCACCTTGTGTATTTATTCATCTTAAATTGAACATATGATTTTAAAAGATAAAAACATGCAAGTCAAGGGGCCCAATTTCTACTCTTTAAGTGAATAGATGAGTAAATCGATATATCACTCTAAAAACTCCAATGATCACCTTTGCTTGTAGTTAAATAGAAAGTGTAAGCATTTTAATACCTCACAACTATTAAGATGGAAAGAGAAAGAAAAAGAAACACTCACAGAAACATAACACTGAATTTAACTTAATATGGTCCAAATTCGCAAATAAAGTCAGTTATGTTTGATTGTTAAGTGCTAGAATATAAAGATTTATGTTATAGGTTCAAAATCAGGCTCTCACTTTTGATAAATTGGAAGATATAAGAATTTTGCTCTCTAAAGCCAGTGTCAGTTGTGAATCTCTTTTCTTAATTTTAATATTGATTATTATGGGTTAAAAACCAAAGAAAATCTATTAAGTTAACTTATGTTTGAGTTATTTAGCAACAAGCATAATTTCACAGTCAGTTGTAATCGTTCCCACTTGGTAGCTGAGCCACTGCTATCCATTTCCTGTCCCACTGGAACAATTAAAATAGATCCCTTAACAATCTAATCTTTGAGACAATTCTCTCTCTGAACTTTTGGGAGTATCATGCTTTATTTAAAATGCAAGCTCCAATAACTGTGTTCATACTTCTTGTCAATACTTATCAATACAAGGCAAGATTGGTTCTAAAGATATGGTTGAGCTTTTGATTTTCTTTTCCATCAGTGTTGCTGATAGTTTTATCGAATCTTATTCAACTGCCACCATTTTATATAAATCAATATTCATGTGAAAGGAAACACGAATATGGAAGGAAACTATCAGATGAGAGAAAATGTCATTGTTCTGAGAAATGACAAGATCATTTAAGGGTAAAGAGCTTGATTCCCTTCATAAAAACCGAAAGAACAGCGGATGCTGTAAATCAGGAACAAAAACAGAAGTTGCTGGAAAAGCTCAGCAGTTCTGCAGCATCTGAGAAGAAAAAAATCAGAGTTAACATTTCAGGTCCAGTTATAAGGGTCGCTGGGCCCGAAACATTAACTCTAATTTTCTTTCTTCACAGACCTGCTGAGCTTTTCCAGCAACTTCTGTTTTTGTTCCTGATTTACAGCATCCACAGTTCTTTTGGTTTTAACTTCTGTTTTTGATTCCTTTTATGCCTATAATGCATAATATTGAGTGATAAAGAAAAATAATTCTGTAATTTCTTTTTTATCAATATGATAATTAAATCCTTCAGAGTCTATTTCCTAAACAGTCACATGCCTTTCTCTGATGGATGCTACATAATTATCTTAGCAAATCTTGGCAGGAGAAAGCACAACATTTTTTGAGGAAAATGGTAGTGTTCAACAAAGATCTTGGTCAGTATATATCCTATAACAACACTACAGGAACATATTATCTGTTTGTCATGTGTGGGAGCATGGTCAGTAAAGGATTTTTAAAGGAAAGGTGACGCCAATTAAGGATAACATTTCCTAATGTGGGTAGAGGGCTTAGCTGAGGTACTGAGTCATTACCTAACTTCACAACAGTCATGAGTCCTCTAATTTCACAAAAAGGATGAATGTAAAGCTCGAGTACAGAAAGAGTGCGTGAAGACACTGACAATGATCAAATAAAGTTGATAGAAAGGAGATGACGATTCGGTTAGATTCATTCAAATTTAAAATGTCATCCACTTCCAATGAGATGCATCATAGGTTGCTGAGGGAAGAAAGGATCAAGATGGAAGAATCTCTGGCCTTAATGTTTCAATCCTTCTTGGATATTGCAGCAGTGCCAGTTGACTAGAGGATTGTAAATGCTACCTTCCTGTTCAAAGAAAAAGGAGGAAGGTAAACTTGGCAACTATGGCCAAGTCAGTCTATTAGACTTGTATGGTGGGGAACAGACTACAGCTACCCTCTTTGAAAAGTGTGTTCCAATAACACATTTTTGTGATGCATTTACTCAAACAGTGAGACCTCCCATTTTGAGGTAACACAGTTTCTGCACATACAAATACTTTTTTGGGTGTTCACTGCACATGACAAGAAACATGCTTACAAGAAAGAATGTGCATACACTTTCACTGTGCAAGGAACAGTGTTTTTAATTTTAAGCACAGAACATGTTTTGAAAATCACACACAAATTGCATTCAGTGACAATACTGCATAGTCTCATTATGTTGAAGATTATTGATCACTGATAAGTGCCAAATTTGCAATAATTTACAGAATTTAACATTCATTGCAAATTGTCAAATTCCTTTATGCACAATTATAATTCAAGAGAAAAGTAGGAGTCTCTTCAAGAATTTGAAATAAAACAGGAATGAAGCGGCCGCCAACAAAACATTAAAGCCAGTTCTGGCTATCTGAGCTTTTCAAGAGGAAGACATTTCCATGATATTTACAATGAGGTGGCAAATGCTAACACTAGTGCCACAGATTAATTTCCTGCAACTTTACAGATTATTACTGAGGAGGGACATAATTGCCCACGAACTCTGCAACATCAATGGGATAGATCTCTTTTGAGAAACCTACAGAAACCTTTTCAATTTCAGCAGAAGTAAAACATATTCCTGAGTTTAAGGTTGTGAAAGATAGGTAAATCATTCTTCTTTGGTCTAATGCTGAGGGAGATGTCAGCTTGAAACTTATGCTTTTGGAATTCCAAAGGCTCTAAAGGGGGTTATCTAGGCTTCACTAACTGTTATATGATGGTCTAATAATAAAGAATGGGGAGCCACTTTTGAAGAATGCCCTGCTGTGAAAATTATTACAAAGCCAAGATCATTGCCCATAAAAAAAAAGAGACAATGCCCGGGTCATCTAATAAACCTGAATGATTTATCTGTTAATACATGAGGATTACGGCATCTTTAATCCAACCGATCTGCTTCAAGGCGCTATCGTTACATTCAGGTCTTATTTACCTAAGTAAAACATTTCCCTAGCTGATTTATGAAACTGACAGAGAGGATAAGCCCGTAGTTTGGGATTTTGGCAAATTTTGACATCAAGCATGTCACTAAGTTCACTGATAAGTTTGGAATGAAGTTCTACCATCAACATGTAATGTGTTTTACAGCAAGGACCTATGCATGATTTTGCACAACTTGTACCTGAAGTAAAAATGCAGCTGATATAAAAATTTTTAATCTTTCTTACAATGTGCATGCTGATGCATGTGATACCGAAGAGTTGTTGCAATCTCATAATGAAGCATTATGTAATGAAGATCTGATAGAATTGGAGAAGATGATGATGATGCAGAAGAAACAGAAGTATATGATTAAATCACAATGAAGAAATTATGAGCATTATTCAGTTTAGCTGATGAGATGCAATCAGCAATTTAAGAAATGGCTCCATGGTATATTGCGGCTCCAGTATTTCCTGTGACTTAGATAAATCCATTGAATGTCATACAGCAAAGGAAAGGCAGACGTTTTCCAATGACACCAGGATGAACCATCTTTTCAAGAAAAGTTAACTGTCAACTTAAGGCAGCATTGACTCTCCATCATCTCTCCCAAATCTGGGTACTAATTCAGACGAGGATAGATCCTTTATTTATTGACTCAACTAATATTCATTCTCCATCAGTGTACAGTACTTCAAATGGCAATAAGAAAAAAAATTCAGAATATTTGGGTATCAATTCCTATGTTTTAGTGTTTATTTCATACATAAATAACACGAAATAATTCAAATTATACATTCAAGTAGGTTTTCAATCTTAATATTACAGATCAGGAACATAACCGCCATTACTAAATGCTTTCTCTTATGAATGCGATATTAATTTAATAATGTTTTTGCTTTGCATGGAACACATAACGAGTGCTAAATGGGATGGTTGCAAAGACTTTCATAAAATACAAGTTTAATTGTCATTTTCAGAAATATGGGCATGAAGTTAATACATAAGAAACAGATGGCACAGATTTGTGTATAACTGAACAGAGTTATTTGATGAAACAGAGAGAGATGTTGAAGGTAATGCAGCAAATCTATACATGGAATTTTAAAAGGCATTTTAAAGATAACATACAACAAACTTACGAGGAAAACAGCAGTATTAAAGACTTGATCATTTAACTGACTAAGAGCATCAAAGGCAGTGTGCAGTGGCAAATCGATGTTTTATTGAGTCCATAGTTAGACATTAAGCCCATTGCCTTTAGTATCATATCTAAACGGCCAGGATCTGAGTGGAGAGAATTCAATTACAAGTTTATGTTTGATACTAAACTTGGCAACATTGAAATATTCAGCAGGATGGCAGCAGACTTCAGGATGACATCAGATCAGATCAGTGACATGGGCAGACATATGGCAGAAGAATGACATTGAGAAGCCATATAATACAAATGTATTTGTTTGAGGTGATGCAAGCTCAGAAACAAGTTGAGCATTGTATTCACAAATCTTTGAAGATAGAAAAAATTGAAAGGTAGTTCAGAAAGAATACGGGATTCTTAGTTTTGGAAACAGCAGTATCGAACACAAAAACAAAAAGGTCATGCTAAAGCTTTACAAGTTATTTGTTAGTTCTCAACTGAAGTACTATGTACACTTGCAGGAACCATACTTCAGTGGAATCATAGAGTTATACAGCACAGAAACAGACCCTTTGGTCCAACCAGTCCATGCCAACCACAGTCCCAAACTAAATTAGTCCCACCTGCCTGTGCTTGGCCCATATACTTCCAAACATTTCTTATTCATATACTTATCCAAATGTCATTTAAAAATTGTAACTATACCCGCATCCGCTACTTCCTCTGAAAGTTTATTCCACACAAGAACCCCTCTCTGTGTAATGTGTCAGATCTTCAAGGATATTAAAGAGTAGGCTTATCAGGAAGGTTAAGAAATGGTGGGGTTTCAGTTGGTGGAGACATTGGAGAAGTCAAGATTATTTACATCAGAGCAGAAAAAAATAACATAGTCCTAATAAAGGTGTTCAAAATTATGAAACTGTTCCGTCTGCAAAGAGGATTAGCCAGTGAAGGCACAGCTTTAAAGCAATTAGTAAAAGATTTAGAGTAGAAAAAGAGGAGAAATTTCTCACACAAATGATTGTTAAGATTTGAAATGTACTAATATAATGTACTAGGCAAATTCTTTATGAACATTTAAAAGATAATTGGGCATGAATTTAAAAGCACTACTCTGCAAGGTTATGAGGAAAAGGTTAAATTGGGCAGCACTTCCAAAGGTTTGGCACAGGCACAATGGACCAATGACCTCTCTCTGTGCTGTAGATTCCATGGTTTGATGAAATTATTTCATTTTATTTTTAAAATAAAAATTTTACTAACTGAAGTGCTCTCGTGATGCCATAAAAGGCATTACATAAATACAAGGTTACGCTCTATTTTTGCCCAGGATTTTACCATTTCACATCAGCTCTGTGAGATTCTATATCCAGGAACATTGAAACACTGTAGTAGACTACTCAGTCCCTTGATTCTGTCCTGCCATTTATTTAGATTATTATTGATCTGTGTACTAACTGCATTTACCTGCTTTGATCTATATTATCTATCAAACTATCCAGAATCATAGAATCCCTACAGTGTGGAAACAGGCCCTTTGGCCCAACAAGTCCACACCGACCCTCAGAGGATCCCACCCAGACCCATCCACCTAATCTACACATCCCTGAACACTACGGGCAATTTAGCAAGGCCAATCCACCTAGCCTACACATCTTTGGACAGTAGGAGGAAACTGGGGGAAATACACACAGACACAGGAAGAATGTGCAAACTCCACACGGACGGTTACCCGAGGATTGTATCGAACCCGGGTCCCTGGCACTGTGAGGCAGCAGTGCTAAACACTGAGCCACCCAGACAAATTTAGGTTCCACCATCTGCCGTGGCAGGATTTGAACTCTAATCCCCACAACATTACCTGGGCCTCTGGATTAAGTGATAATACCACTAAACCATTACCTTCCCTACAGGTTTCCTTCCACAGAACCTATGCTGGCAAAGGTGGTCCACTTACGTATCTGATCGTGAATCCACTTCTTCACACCCTGATTTCTGATGGGATTCCATTCCATTCTCCTGTCTTCACCGTTTCATGGATCTGTTCTGATGATTCAGCTTTCAACGCCAACATTTCCAATCTATCTTCCACTTCCCCTACCAAAGATTACTCTCTCACCATGATTGACAAGGCAATACGCCATCTCCATTACATTTCCTACAAGTTTTCTCTCACCCCTAATCCCTGTCCAGAACCACAATATTATTTCTCTTGCCTTCACCTTACATACCACCATCTTCCATATTCAACACCAACCTCTGACATCATTGTCACATCCAGCTGGATGCCACTTTCAAAGATAGCATCCCCTCTCTTTTCAGCATTCCAAGAGGACTATTTCCTCTACCCTACTCTGCTACATTCCACAGTAACCCACACAAATGCAGAAGGTGCAACACCTGACCTTTAATTCTTCCTTTTCTCACTGTCTAATGCCCAAATACACTCTATCCAAGTGTTAGAGTGATGTTCTTGTATTTCTTTCAATTTACTAAACTGTATTCATTGTTCTTAAAATGGTCTCTACAATGGAATGGCTAAATGTATTTTGTGTGACTGCTTTGCAGAAAACCTCCTTCAGCTGACCAAGCTTCCAGTTGCGTAGCATTTTTATTCTCTCCGTTCACACCTACTCTGCACTAGTCGCCCTGGACTTCTCCAGAAGTTGCTGGAAAAGCTCAGCAGGTTTGGCAGCATCTGTGAAGAAAAAAATCAGAGTTAATGTTTTGGGGTGAACTGGGGTCTGAGGACGGGTCACCGGAACCGAAACGCTAACTCTGACTTTTTCTTCACAGATGCTGTCAGACCTGCTAAGCTTTTCCAGCAACTTCTGTCTTTACTCCTCAGTATCTTACCATTATGTGCATAAGTCCTGCCCTGATTTGCCTTACCAAAAATCAGCACCTCACGTTTATCTAAATTAAACTCCATCTGCCACTCCTCGGCCCATTGGCCCATCTGATTAAGATCCTGCTGTACAGTGAGGTAACCTTCTTCACTGTCCACTACATCTCCAACTAGTGTGATACTAGAGATAAAAGGTAAAATTTTGAGAAGTGACTGCACAAACAAAGCTTTTATGTATGTGAATATAAAAGATCAAGGGGTGATATTAAGGATGTGTTCAAAATTATTAAAGCAATTAACAGGGTATTTAGAGATAAACAAATTTCTATCATGGTGTAGTCCAGCACTAGAGGCACAGCCTTAATCATTGTGCAGTGACTGCTCTTGGATGCTACTTGGAAGTAGTGCTTCAAACAAAGTTTTAAAGGAAATTTTGAACTCTGTTCTTCAAAAGGCTGTTGAGGCTAGGCCAGTTGAAAATTTCTAAATTGAGATTGGTAGATCCTCATCAATGTATCAGTTGCAGGGTACCTGTCCACATTGTCCTTGTGTAAACAAAATCCCATCTTCACACTAAGAATATCCCCACAACTCCCAAAAATAATGTCACATGAATCCAACGTCATGCTAAATAAGATAGAGCCAGAACATAGCTAGCAGATCAAAAGTAGGCATTAACAAGATGTGGTGAGTTACCAGCAGAAACAGCATTGTATTCAACCACAATCAACCACATGGAATGGCTTACCTCTCACCCCATCATTATCATCAGGCCAGGGGACCACCTCTATCATTTTCAGGAGGGAAAGAAAACATGCCAAGATTAGAAGCTACCTGAAGCTGAGGTGTCAACCTGGTGAGGCTACAACACTGGACTATATGAATGCTATTTACTGAAAGCAGCTTCCCAAAGGCAGATCTAAGTGATTCCAAAACAGTAGATCAGATCAAACTATGGCAAAATTGCCATGTTTGTCCTGAACAGTGCTAGGCAGTTAAACAACTAAGAGTGGAGGTGGATGTGGACCATGTACAACCCCACCCTCAATGATAAAGGTACCCAGAACATCAGTTATAAAGACAAGAGTGGGAGAATCTAAAACTAGAGGGCATTGGTTTAAGGTGAGAAAGGAAAGATATAAAAGGCTCCTAAGGGGCAACTTTTTCATGCATAGGGTGGTGCGTGTACAAAGTGAGCTGCCACACGAAGTGGTGGAGGCTGGTACAATTACAACATTTAAAAGGTATCTGGATGGGTATATGAATAGGAAGGATTTACAGGGATATGTGCTAAATGCTGACAAAATGGAGCTAGATTTTTTAGGCTATCTAGTCGGCATAGATGATTTGGACTGAAGGGTCTGTTTCCGTGCTGTACATCTCTCTGACTCTAGTTAGTCTGTGCTGCACCCAGTCCAAGGCTTCCTGAGATGCAGTGCCCAGAATAACATTTAAAACAATTTACATTTTAAAAGTGTCATTAATGTTATTAAAAACTGTAAGGCATTTCACAGCAGCATTATCAAAAAAACTCTGGTACTAAGCCACATAAAAGAACTATTGGACACACAGTGTTTTCAGCACTATCTCAAAAGGGGAATAGAGGTAGGACAGTCGAGAAGTTTATATAGAGATTCCAGAATTTATGTCCAGAGAAGCTGAAGACACTGCTGTCAATGGTAAAGAGAAGAAAAATCAGGGCTGCACATCAGACCAGAAATAACCAATCACTAGATAATAGTCAATAAAACTGAATATTAGGCAGGGGGTATAATGGGTGATCCTATGATACTCAAATCAAAGCAAAATACTGTGGATCCTGGAAACCTGAAATAAAACCGGAAAGTGCTCTGGGCTCCCTCACCACCTGTTCCATTTGCTCCTCCTCCCCTCAGTCAATAGCATAAAAGCACTGTTTTCCAGCTCCTTCCAGTACTGAGGAAGAGTCACACTGACTCAAACTGTTAACTCTGTTTCTCTCTTCCCAGATGGTGCCAGACCTTTCGAGGTTCTCCAGCACTTTCTGGTTTAAATGCCCCATACAGTACTGCTTCATTTGCAAACCTGCTCATATTTAGCTATGTTCCCATTCTCCATTTTTGTTGTATAGTGCTGTGATCCACACCACATCAATAAGATTTTATTAACTGCCACTACTGTAGTACAATAACGTCAACGTACATAACTCAATTTGATTGCAAACAAAATATATTTGGAAAAAAACTTTATTTCACAGTAGATGTATAACAGAGCAAATGAATTAGGGCTACCTGAGGTTTTCAATAACACTTTAAAATTGTGCACTTCAGGACTATCTCTTCCCGTAATCTGACTTCCATGAGCATTTACCGATTAAAATAGTTAAGAACAGTAATGTGATAAATCAAGGCACAATTTTTTTAATCACTTCGAAACAAAGCACATTAGAAATTGAAAGTGGTGCCTCATGATACTGTTGTTTTTCCAAAAAGGTTCCTTTCAAAGTAATCAACAAAGAAGAAAGACCACTAGAGCAATGAGGAATAATCCTACATTTAAATGAATTACATGCATAATTCCAAGCCTGTAAAGTATGAATGTCGTATCAACCCTTAAGAATTCAAAAGTTCCATTTGTTTTCATGTTTTCAGCATAAGTACCATCTAAGTACCATTTTTTTTCATAAAAAAGATCAGCAATGCGATTGTATGCAACTTCCTAGTTTTGTTACAGTGTCTGAACACTTGGCATGGAAAACATTGCATCTGAATAGGGAACATTCAGTTTCAGAACTAGTATGTTTCCATATTTTTTAATGTTGTTTATTAATAGGCCAAACTAAAGTCTGCTGAATCAAAACATAAGTTTGGAAACCTTATTGCACAGAGACCTGAATAGCTCGACTCAAGTGAATGAGGAATTTATTTGATAGTATAGAATGGTACCATTAACCAGACCCTAAACTCAAAATAATTATGTAATCACTGTGGCCAGAAGAGCAGAATCTAGGGTTGGGAATATTAAGGCAAATAATTAGTCTCCTGATTCTCCAGAACCTATCTAACAGCTCCAAAGTACAATAGAGGAGCATGATGGAATATTCTCCACTTATTTATATGAGTGCATTTCCAACAACGCAAGAACCTCAACACCATCCAAGACTTGATTTGCACCATATCCACCATCTTCAACATTCACTCCCTTCAAAACTGACATACAGTGACAGCAGTATATACCATCTACAACCTGCACTGTAGTAACTCCCCAAGGTTCCTTTGGCAGCAACTTCCGAATCCAGGACCTACACCACCTAGAAGGCCAAGGGCAGCAGATTCATTCGGACACCACCACAGCATATTGTTCTCCAAGAACACACCCTCCCAACTGGGAAACATATCACCATTCCATCACTGTCACTGGGTCAAAATCCTGAAATCTCTTCCTATAGCACGGTGAGTGTACTTACATCACATGGACTACTGCGGTTTTCTCAAGGGCAAACTTGAGATTTCAGGGGATTTGCAGAAAATTATGGCATTTCCAATGATGCCCACATCCCACGACTAACTAAAAAGAAAGGATTAAAAGAATTACATTTCTACTTAATTGTGAACCTCCCAAGGTGTAGATGGTTGGGGATTCAGCAATGGTAACACCAATGAATGATTTTTTTATTTGGAGATGATCTTTACCTGACACTTGCGTGTTGCAAATGTTATTTGCTATTTATCAATGGAAGCTGGAATAGTAACATAAGCACAAGGGTTGGCCATTCAGTCCATTGAACCTGCCCCACTAATTAAATCAATCATTGTTGATGCTCAACCTCAATGCCACTTTCCCACATTATCTCCACATCCTTTACTATCATTAGTATCCAGAAACCTATCAATTTCTGTCATAAAATGTTCAATAACTGATCTTTCATAGCTATATGGGGAAAAGAATTCCAAAGATTCACTACCGTCTCAGTGAAGAAAATTCTCCTTAATCTCAGTCTTAAATGGCCTAACCTTCTCCTAAGATTCTGTCCTGTACATTTAGAGTCAGCAGCCAACATAATCATCTTACCTACGTCTGTCCTGTCATGGTCTGTAAGAATTATAAAGCTTCAACGAAGTTGCCTCTCATTCTTCAAAATTCTAAGGAATACAGATCACGTTTCCCCCACCATCCCAGGAATTAATCTGGCGAATGTCCATTGAATTCTCTCTATGACAAGTATATCCTTCCTTATATAAGGAAACCAAAACTATACACAATACACACAGCGAAGTCTCACTAAGGCTCTATACAACCGTAGCAAGACATCTTTGCTTCTGTACACAAATCCTCTTAAAACAAATGTTAACATACCATTTGCCATCCTAATTGCTTGTTGCACCGACATGCTAGCTTGGAGTGCCTCATAATAAGGACACGCAGTTCCCTTTAGACCTCTGCCCAACCTCTCACCATTTTAAGAAATATTCTGCCTTCCCTATTCTTTCTATCAAAGCGAATAACTTCATATATATTTATATTATAGTCCATCTGGGATATGTTCTGGCCCATTCACTTAATCTGACTAAATCCTCTCAAAGCCACGTTACATTCTCCTCACAACATATGTTCCAACCAGTTTGGTGTCATCAGCATATTTGGGAATTTTACAACTGGTCCGTACATCAAAATTACTGTATCGATTGTGAACAGTATTGACCAAGCACTGACTCAGGCAGCATCCATTACTAATAGCCTGCCATCCTGACAATTTTCTTTTTTATTTCAACTCGCTCCTTCTTGTCTATTAACCAATGCTTTATTTATATTAGTATATTCCCACCACCCCAGACCTCCCAATCCCTTCTGCTTTTATTTACTAACCACCTTTGTTAGGCCTTATTAAAAGTCTCAATAAAATCCAAATGTTTCACTCTTCGTACACTGACAAACAATTTAGGATTGTCAGTCAGGCTCACAGTATGATGAAAGAAAGAAGATATGCACATACTTTGCTGGCTTCATCTCAACAAAATAGATGACATTTTAATTTCTCAGAACAAAGCCTGGCAGTTAACAATTAATCTTCATTAATGTTGAATTCTCCTTTGATATACTTCTACAATTAGCATTCACTTGTTAACAAATCAGTGCTATCCTCCCATACAGTATAAATGTTGGTATTCCCTTTAATAGTATTCTTGGGAATTGTCCTGTTAGATGTAAAACAAACAGCTTTCAACAAAATGCACATTTTTCATCCATCTTCAAATTTTGGACTACCAAATGGCTGTTTATAAAATCATGGTACTATTTTCCAGAGGTTCCTTTACGTCAAGGTCATTGATTAGTAAATTAATACACAGCACAAATCCAAAACAGACTGATCTCCATTGCTTCTCAACATACTGTTTCAAAAATCCACCTCATACATGCTCTAGGAATGTATCCTCTAGAACCTTAGTGCTGACTTGGTTAACTAAATCCATATACAAATTCAAATTGTCCATTATTACTGTATTACCCACATTACAACAACATTTAATTTCTTGATTTGTCGCATGCCAACATTAGCATGACAATTTGGTGGTGTATAAACAACTCCCATCAATGTTTGCTGCACTTTCCTGTTTCTTAGCTCCTATACATTAATTCTACGCTTGAATGAAATTCAGCAGGTCTGGCAACACCTGTAAAGAAACAAATTTAAATTTTTGCGTCCAACATGACTTATTTGCAACTGTTTCTACATCTTGACCTTTCAGCCTAAATTTGTTCCTATAGATGCACTGATCTCATCTCTTATTAGGAACATTACCCAACCTCCCGTATCTTTTAGCCCATCACTCCTAATTGTAGAATATGCTTGGATATAGAGTTCTCAATCTCAGTTACCCTGTAGCCACATTTCTGGAATGGTAATTAAATCAAATTAAATTTGTTTAGTTCAATTTGTACATTCAAATCATCAACCTTTTTGTAAATGCTATACATATTCAGATACAGGGCCTTTAATTCAGTAATTTAATATTTTTCTCCATTCTGATCTTATCTGATGCTTCCTAACGATTTGTTGAACTTCTGTTTTTGCTTACTACCCTTCCACTTCCTTTTGCTAGTTTTACTTCCTTTGAAGCCAAGAACCCTCTTAAGTTCTCATTCCCCGTGCCAATCTAGTTTAAACCCTCTCCAACAGCACTACCAAATCTCTCCACAAGGATGTTAGTCCAGATCCTGCAAAAATGTAGCCTGCCTTTAAAGATGTCACCGGCCCCAGAATCAAATCCAATGCCTCAGGAATCTGCTGCCCTCCCTGCTATGTCAGTTTATTTAGCCACACATTCAATCATTGAATTTTCCTATTTCAATCCTCTCAGCTCTCCAGGTCTGGCAGCATGTGGGCACAAACCACTTTGGTAAGTGAGAAGTTGAGGATGGTAGTGAAACACCACACAATTATCAATGAACATTCCACTCTTGGCACAAAAACAGAAATTACTGGAAAAACTCAACAGGTCTGGCAGCATCTGTGGAGAGAAAGTAGAGTTAACGTTTCAGGTCTAGCGACGTTTCTTCAGAACAGATTTGAAGAAGGGTCACTAGACACAAAACAACTCATCTTTCTTTCCACAAACACTGCCATATCTGCTGAGTTTCTCCAGAAATTTCTATTTTGATTTCTGATTTCTAGCATCCACAGTTCTTTGTTCTTTTTTGATTAGTCTTCCACTTCTGATCTTATGTTGCAGAGAAAGTCATTAGTAAAGCAGTTGGGGATTGTTGGACACAGGACATTCCCCTGAGGAACTCCTGCAGTGATGTCCTGGAACTGAGATGATTGTCTTCCAAAAACCACAGCCATCTTCCTTTGTGCTGTATACCTACAACCAGTGGAGAGTTTTGTCCCTGATTATCATGACTTCTCACTATTGCCTTTTCATGCTAAACTAAGGGGGTGTAGTGGCATAATGGTAATGTCATTGGATTAGTACTCCAAAGCTCCAGGCTAACGTTCTGGGGACATGGGTTGAAATTTCACCATGATAATGACATTTGGATGCAGTATAAATTTGGAAACAAAAAGAAAATAGCCTAATGATAACCATGTATTCATGGTTTACTGTCATAAAAGATCTGGTTTTACTGTTCTTTTATTATCAAAGTTATTAAACATGACATAAATGCCCTTTAGGGAAGGAAATCTGCCATTCTTACTTGGTTTGGCCTATATGTGACTCCAGGCCAATAGGATTACTCTTAACTGCCCTCTGGACAATTAGCAATGGGCAACAAATTCTGGCCTAGTCAGTGGCAGCCAATTTAAAAAAATGTAAAATTGTTCCTTAATGTAAAGGACAGTCACATTCACCTGAATTTATAACATCTAGTTATTTTACAAGATTCAGAACCCAGAGGTTAGGCATTCATAGTCTCAGTATGATACATTGCAAAAAATGCATTCAATAAATATGCAATTTGAGAGTTACCTAGAAAAATGACCGCTAGAACTACTGAAGATGAACCAGAATCCTATAAATAAGGAATGCCACCCACAGAACTATATAAGGGTTTTGGATCATATAAGGCTTTTGAATCTGACAGCAGCCTATAATACATAACCTGAATTCTGAAATACACTACAACCTGTATAAACATGGAACATTTTTTTTTCAACAATCCTAAAAAAGGTGAAATACTGCCTTGGCTTACACATACATCTACTCCACAAGTAGAACACAGTGTAACAACTTCTGATGCCATAATGATTGGTTACTCTTATTTCAGTAGTTGTACTTAGATTAGATTATTTTGTAGGAATAAGAGCAGTGGATCATACCACAGACAGAACTACCCAAGAATTTGTGAAGAGAGAAATAAATCAGCAAAAAAACCTAAATGGGGTGATCAACTATAAACGTATCAACAGAGAGGTAGGAAGAACACTTGCTGATAAAAATAACGACAGTGCTACCCTGTTATATTTACTGCATTCTTCATAGCACTTCTAATATAATGATGCTTCAAGTTGCTTCATAGGAGCATGTTAAAACAAAATATAAACACGGTATAGAGCAATAGGATTGATTAGTCTGTTCTCATCATTACAATTCAATAAATATTCTGCGCGAAACCATTCCATTTAATAAATGCAGAAGCCAATAAGTTCTCTTTATAAGACAAAATATCAGACTGCAGAACCATCCCTGTGGTACAATTTAGATTTGGTTACGTCTCTGATCAAAATTATACTTAAATTATATCTAGATCATTTCTGTATCTACAGTTGCGGAGACAGCTCCTCGCCTATCCAACGTACTCTTAAACTAACATATTAATAAAATGTTCAGAATATCAGAACAAAATCACAAAAATTCAGCTTGCATTCCACAGAGCCGTCTAACATTGTTGATTCCTGATGCATTCTCCCTCATGCTTCATGACTCCCCACCTGACCGGGTGAATCCTTATGGATATTTTTAACCAACTTGTTCAGATATGCTATGCACAATTACAGCAGGTGGAACTTAAAATTGGACCTCCTGGTTCAGAGGTAAATACACTACCACTGCACTGCAACAGCCCTGGTTAATCCTTTAATTTGCTGTTCAATAGGAACAGCTACAAATAAATTTTCATATAAAAACTACTGTTGCCAACATCCTGTATGAGGGACACTTCCATTCTAAAAGGCTGTGCTTACACATTGACAGTTTCCCAA
Organism: Rhincodon typus; assembly: GCF_021869965.1. Classification (NCBI taxonomy): domain Eukaryota; kingdom Metazoa; phylum Chordata; class Chondrichthyes; order Orectolobiformes; family Rhincodontidae; genus Rhincodon; species Rhincodon typus. Next base: position 8,227 of record NW_025967721.1, on the reverse strand, counting down.
AATATCTGATGTTTTGACAGACGTAGAAGTTAATTATCTCGAATAGCACAATATTAGCAGGTCACAGTATCTTGTACTTGTACACGCAATATGCATTATGTGGAGGTCTGAGTTTGTTCCTCAGTATGTCATCAAATGATCAGAGTAATGTTAAGAGGAGATAGAAGATATTATCTCAATGGAGAGGAAAAATGAAGAGAATAAAGACTATTGGTGCACATAGTAGATACAAGCTGTGAAGACTGAAGCTGGCGTACATAACTTTGACAGCAAACTACAACATACTATGTAGAGTCAATCAGCAATCAAGAGCATGACATTTCTGCTGTTATTGAAGTTTATACCCATTTAGAAGTGGTAACCATAACCAAATAAGCGTATGGTTGCATCCTCCATAGACATCTTATTCCACTAATCATTACTGAATTCTGTGCTACACCAAAATCAAACAATGCATTCAGATTTGTGGTTAATTTGTGACAAGCAGGAGAAAAGTCAATGGATAATTTCCCACATTGGAAATGAGAGAACTGTCTCTTCTATGTCTGGTTACAATCTATGGTTTTGGAATCTATTCACACAATGCAGGCAAACCTATATGTTAACATCTTTGCTAGAGTTTGATTCATCCAGAATAGTGATGGAACACAATCAGATTCTGAAAATTGTGGATTAATTAGGAAGCTTTAGATAACTACAAATTTTAAAATAGAGAATAGAAACATAGTTCGCAACAATTTTTGTTAAGTGTTTACTTTTGCATCTGTTCTTATGAACTTGACAATAGCAAATCAGACATGCATAAAAATATCCTACCCAGCAATGAGTGTGAAGTTGCACCAGTCACTGGAATTCATTGTATTTAGTTGGTTTTCAAAATGGTACCCACACAAGTGCACTATTTCCAGCATAAGAGTCTCGTTACAGATTTGATTTGGTTCCCACTCTGTCTGGTTTGGTTCTGACTGATTGTGTAGGTTTGTATTGTTGTTTGCTGGAAATGTGAACAAGAACATTAATTGAGTACATATATATACTTTTTTTAACCTGACTTCTTTTCAAATAAGCAAATTTATTTTCTTTTGCTCTTTTGCTTCACACTGACATCCTACTTTACAGTTTTCAACTGTATAATTACAACAAATTACCTTTCTGGCAATATAAATGCTACCACATAATTAAAGCATTTTAAGGTTACTTTCTTTTAAATTCCAGTTAGATGCACCATGGACATTGTTATGATGTTTAACAAGTAAAATTAGATTTTTAAAAAAACTTTGCTTTCCATTTTGAAACATGGTGGCACTATTAATACCACCTTCTCTAGCGCATTTAGGGATGAACAACAAACATTAGCTTAAGCAATGCCACTCACATTCCATGAACAAATAAGAAAAAATGAATAATTCAAATAATGCAAGTATCTAATTGATGGCACAAAGATTTCAAAGGAAACCATTAGCCATGTTGTAATGGTTTTCAAACATATAGTCACTTTTTAACATTGTTTGCATCACGATAGCTACCTCAGCTCTGCACCAGCTGACTATCTGAAGAAAGGCTATATTTTGCTCTGTGTCTAAAGTCATTACAATTATTTTACTGCACCATCACCTTAGACCTTGCGCTGTGTCATTAACTTTACAAATAGGGGAACAGATATCTCTGGACAAAAGTTTAAATCCACTATGTAGGTGGTGGAATCTTCTTATCGAGATGTTAATTTATAACGTTCGAACTCATAGTTCTTGTCCTCAAACTGCTCAGATGATTTTTGTTGATAGGCTTGGACTGGACTGTTGCAGAGTATGTCATACCAAGATTTTACATTAGAAATACACACACAAAAAAAATGGTATTTGTGTGCGTGCTGTTTAGTATTAAGGTATACACAATAACCAGATACTAGCACTAAATCAAACAAGATGAGCAAAGTACGATGAATTTTTTTTTAAAAAAGGCACCGTCCGCCTGATGTGGACGAGGTCAATGAAACACTAAGCTTCTCTTACCTGACAGGCCAGATGTCAGCAAACTATTCCCTACAAAATACAGAAAATTTGAAAAGATCAGATGTCATAAAATTTCACCCATTTCGATTTGTATAAAAAGTAGACTACACGGTACGATCCCAAATGAAATATGAGTAATAAAGAAGACGTTGTTGTAGAAAGGCAGGTGATCCTTTCTTTAACTATCAGTCTGGTCTTTCCTATGCAAGTGACTGCGTTCATCGCCACGCTCCCGGGGCAAGGAGAAAATGTTTTGTTTTAAATTTAGTGGAAACGCGCAGCAAAACGAAGCTGGTAAAGTTGCAAATGAAATTGAACTAGGACGGGCTGACAAAAAAAAAACTGATGAGCGAAGAAAGGATGGATAATGGAAAAGATGTCTTGTAAAAACAAAGTCTGTCGAGCCCATTTAAAAATGTTGGGGACATTAATAAAGAGGTTAAATTTAGTTGAAGTGAGAAATTATAAAAGGAATTACGCATGGATATCGAGACCGCTACACAAAATGTTAGTGTGTGCTCCATGCTGTGATCGGAGTGAGGTTCTAGAGTTGGTGATAGTTTAACACGGGGTACCCCAATAAATATCAGCGATTTCTGCCGCGCTTGTGTTTGCGGGAGTGCGCTGCCAAGAGGTTGGAAATGTCAGGTCACTATGTCAATGCGCCACTTACCCCAAACAGCGAGAGTCAGGAGCTGAACAAGAAGCAAGGCATCTCTCTCCATCACGATGCCTCGGCTCCAGCACAGCGCTGCATTGAAAGCTGCAGCCGGGGTTCTCTGGGGCTTGGGAACAGCGGTCACTGGTCCCCGCCGCTCGCTGCGGGCAGCTCCGGCCAAGTTACCGCTTCCCCGGTCGCCGGCCTCAGTCTGGTTTCCAGTTTCCCTGCAGGGAGGGAGGGACGGAGGGTGTGCTGCCGTCCCCGCTCTGACAGGCATCCGGAGGAAAGGAGCGGACTCCGATCAGCCGACCCCCGCGATGTCTGAGCTTCCTTCCCCTCCGCGCTTTCTCTCTTCTCCAATCGATCGGACTGCCTCAGGATCACATGGGCGTCAAAATAAGCAGCGGTGCAGCCCCTTCCCTCTCTCTCTCTCACACACACACACAGACTCACACTCAATCAGCACCCTACTACCCCTTCAGCACCGTGCCCTGTTCTGACATGAGACTTAAAGACCACAATGAAGCGTTCCCACCAACACTGGAAGCTTCAATACATTTACCAACAAAAAAATCATTCCTACATCAGGAAGCAACCGCGAACGGGATAGCGGATGGCAAAAAAGAAAAGTTGCTCCTATTTTGTTCAGGCTAAAGCCCCCAGCTTGTTTTCGATTTAAGCTGGTGTTTGTTGGCTGGGATGCCCGCACTGAATACACAGCAGCAATGATTGTTCTGAGGTTTTGGCCAAATGAATTAGTTAATATCCGGTCCGCATCGTTCCAAACTGGATCAAGTTGCGAAAGATTTCAACGGCAAACGCAATTCGCTGTCCACGTTCTGGGGAGAATTTCGTGGCAAACCCGAATGCTGAGCAAACAAATGGCTCGCTGCTGTTAAAGTAAACCCTTTTCTTTCCCGGTGACAACTTGAAAGCAATGTTGTTGATAGGGTTAGGGTTTGGCTGTTTGTTATAGTGAGATAAACCATACCAGCACCGCGTGAAATTGGGTAGGAAATCTACCACTGTGCCGCAAGAAGCGACTTGGAAGCAAAAGGTGTGATTTCAATCCATTTCACATACGGCAGTAATTTCACGGTTGGCAGCCATTCGTTTTAAACACAAATCGTTTTCCTTAGTACTTATTGTGGGTAGTTTTGGTATAATATATATAATGAGGTCCTGGTTAATTTAGTTCAGTCCGTTACATGGTTAGCATGGGGATCAGATTGACACCAACATCAAGGAAGGACTCTAGGCCTTTCCCCTGCAGTGGTATTTTTCTATAGTTTGCCAAGAATCGCCAAGAGTTTGCTTTTCAGCAGAAATCAGAAATACTAAAACGTATTTTATCGAACTATTCCTGAGCCTTGTTCTAGGGTCTATTTAACGTCTTAGGACTTAGAAAACTGCTTTCCAAAGAATATTAGAAAAACAAATCATAGGTAAGACCACATCTCCAATACTCCAAATTTTGTCTGAACACCATCTGACGACAGCACCATTGTAGGCTGGATATCAAACAATGATGAGACAGAATATTGAAAAGAGATAAAGTGTTTGGTGACATGGTGTAAAGATAACAATCTCTCCCTCAATGTCAGCAAAGTGAAAGAGGTGATCATAAACTTCAGGAGGCAAGGGCAACACACGCCCCTATCCACATCAGAATCAGAATCAGAATAGCTTTTACTGTCACTGCACTCGAATGAGCCGTGAAAAGTTTGTATTCTCGCCTCTCAGCGTCATTTTAGGTACAGAGTACCTAGTTACAGATGAGGTTAAAAAAATATTAGCATGGGAACAGAGTTTAAAAAGTCCCGAATGATAATAAAAGTGACCATAAGTACTTAAGTTCCAGTCCCTCTCCAACATGAGCGCGTGCCCACTGGCCCCAGAACACAAGGCCATGCTGCCTCCATATGCCAGCATCTGTCCAGGACTCGCTCAGCCGCTGCTCCAGGACATGGCCCACTCACTCCGCCACTGCTGTGGGACTCAGCCTGCAAATCAGCCCACCCACTCTGCTGCTGCTGCTGGACTTAGCCTATGCTCACTCCATCGCCGCTGCTGAACTCGGCCTGTGCTTGCTCCACGGCAACCACGGGACTCAGCCTGTGCTCACCCTGTGACTGCTGCAGGACTTGGCCTGTGAATTGGCCTGATCGCTCTGCCATGGGACTCGGCCCACGAGCTTAGCTCCCACTGGGGCTCTGGCCATGATCCGTCTCCCTCAACTGTACTCTCCAGATAGGGCAGGGCAGTCAAACATTGGAGGGGCAACAGAAAAAGCTACAAAGAAGAGAAAAAGGAAAGAAAAGGAAAAGGAACTGGTGAGCAGAGGAGCTCTGCCTAGAGTGTCCTACTCTGCTGCCATCTTGGATCAATGAAGCTGAGGTGGAGATGGTCGAGACTGTCAAGTTCCTAGGAGTGACAATCACCGACAACCTGTCCTGGAATACCCACATTGTATGTCACAGTCAAGAAGGCACAACAATGCCTCTTTTTCCTCAGGAGGCTAAGGAAATTTTGGCATGTCTATAAGGGCACTCACCAACTTTTTTAGATACACCATAGAAAGCATTCTATCTGGATGCATCATGGCTTGGCATGGCAACTGCTCTGCCCAGGACCGTAAGAAACTATGGGGAGTTATGAACAAGCCAACCTTCCATCCATGGACTCCATCTACACTTCTCACTGTCTTGGAAAGGCAGCCAACATCATCAAAGACCCCTCCCACCCCGGTTATAATCTCTTCCAACCACTTTCGTCAGGCAGAAGATACAAAAGATTAAACTTACATACTAACAGGTTCAAGAACAGCTTCTTCCCCGCTGTTATTAGACTTCTGAATGGATCTCTCAAATTTCAAATATAATGTTGATCTTGCTTTTTGTGCACCTTCTTTGCAGCCATAACTTTGTATTCCTCGCTGTGTTCAGTCACCCTACGATGTTTGTAGGTTATGATCTGCCTGTACTGCATGCAAAACAAAACTTTTCACTGTACCTAGGAATATGTGACAATAATAAATTAAATCAAATAAAATATTATGTGCAGTTTTGGTCCGTTATTTAAGGAAGGAAGCAAATGCATTGAAGGCAGTTCAGAGGAGGTTTACTCGATTGATACCAGGGATGAGTGGGTTGCCATATGAGGATAGGTTGGACAGGCTGGCCTTGTTACCACTGGAGTTTAGAAAATGAAGCGTGACCTGAATGAAGTGTATAAAATCTTGCATGGTCTTGACAAAGGAGTTGAGCTCTCTTGTGGCTTAGTTCAAAACTAGAGGTCACTGTTTTGAAATTTGTCGTAAAACTTTTAGTACAAAGTTGAGGGGACTCTTTTTTTCTCAGAGGGTTGTGTGACTTTGGAACTCTGCTTCAGAAGGCAGTGGCAGAGAGATCACTGAATATTTAGAAGTGAGAAGTAGATACAATCTTGTAGGCAATAGAATGAAAGCCTATCGGGGTGGATGGGAATGTGGAATTTGAAATATAAGCAGATAAACATTACCTCACTATATGATATACGTCTGCTCCTACTTCATATGTTTGTATCCTGAGGCAACAAGCTTTCATGTGTTTTCTGTAGGTTTTGTTTCTGCTGAAACAGGTCACTGGCCTGCCTATAGCTTGTGGGACATCCTCTGCATCAAGTATGGCTGACTAAGGGTGTTTTCCACTCTTCCAACCTTCCATAGACATGGAGGAAAGAGATAATAATTTTCAGATTGATGATAATAGTCACATTATAAACGCACATTCCATGGCAATAAATGCTGGAGTGGAATATAATTTGAGAGCTTCTAGCCATGATCTTATAGAATGGCAAGTCAGGTCTGAGGGGCTGAATGGCCTACTCTTGCTCCTATTCCTTATATTCTTTTAACACAACAGCCACCTTAGAAAGGTTTGAAGGAGAAAACTGTTTACTTTCTGAGACAACTGTGTAGACTTCTGTCTCATCACCAGATTATTACAAATTAATATAATATAATTAATATTAAAAAAGTGATTGTGATATAAATGTAAAATAATAATAATGTAAGATAACAAGGTCATTAACATCATGTACCTTGTGTAAAGCTGTTTAATTGAATTACCAATAGTCCAATCATCTGTTTTAAATCAGTTTCATTTATTAGGATTAACTAATGATCTGTATTCATAAATGGAACAAGTTGTTTCAATTTAAAACTGCTCACCGTTTTGAAATATGGAGATAATTTGAAACACATTCCATTGATTTAGACAGAGGAATTCTGATTTAGACACCTTTCTGATGGGTACAAGTCAAAATTCAGTTCCAGAAAGGACCATGGCACAATATTCCACCATTCTGGCAGCGATTAGCATTAAATTCACCAGGTATTTTTATTTGTTCCGGGCACATGTATATGGCTTGAATTTATTGCCTTTCTTAATTCGTAGAATCATAGAATCCCTACAGTGTGGAAGCAGGCCATTTGGCCCATCAAGTTTACAACACCCCTCCAAAGAGTACCCACACATTTAAATCCAAATCAATTATTTAAATTTATAACTCACAATCACAACAATAGGATTTGAGCTCATTCTGGAGCATTAGTCCAGGTCTTTGAATTACTAGCTCAGTATAATTACCATTATGCTACCATTCCTGTATGCCCTAACATGGGAATTAGAAGGGTACTACATTGCCACAGTAAGAGGATTCTTGCAAACTTTACAACTGAGTCACTTTATTTAGGTAAAGTGCCAGAAGCTTTACTACATACCATTTATGTTTCACAGGCCTGGAAGGCCATGAAGCAGTACTAGATCCCATGAAATTAAAAATTCTCCTAAGTTTTATTACTTTGAAGGATTCAATTTTTAAATCAATTGTGGAAGAATAATTAAAGTGCCAAGAGCAATTAGAATTCTAAAGCTTAGAATTAGAGGTTGGAATGATGAGAAAATAGGTCAAGTAAGAGATATGCAACAAATTGTTGCATATCTGTAGAAAGCTTAGAACCTGTTGTTCAATGTTCACCCAAAGCTTAAGACACGTTCTGCCTAAAGATAACGTATCAGCAACCACAAGTTGTGAAACCATGATGTATGACATGACATATGACCTGCCTTAAGGGGATGTGATAAACTGTGTACATGCTTATTTGCTTGCAACAACTGTGTAATCTATAACGGTGCGTATAAGTATTGCTTTGTTTTTGTACTCATCAGAGACTACGGAACTGACCTTTTGTCAGCGTTGGCTCCCCGTGATATCATGAATAAAGCCTCTTTACCTCGAAGTCTAAAGCTCCAGCATAGTCGGCAGGATCCCTATCTTAACGGGATCCGGACAAATTGATAGGAGTAAGAGAAAGGAGTTTGCGAGGAATTCGAGTTTCCCTGGCCGGTGGCCCACGTTGAGCCACCCTGATCTGAGATTGGAAAGACAGGACAGGCAAGACCACGTGTGGAAGACTGAAATTCATTGAGAAATAAATGAACAATTAGGACAATTAGAACAAAAGAACAAAACATTCTGGGAGGCTTCGAGGACCGAGGTAGAACAAGATCTC
>NW_025967720.1:0-25000 GCF_021869965.1 Rhincodon typus | reverse complement strand
GCTGCTGCTCCTCCTCTTCGCGCAGCTCGCCCTGACCGCGCTGGCCCAGGATGAGACGGGTAAGCACCGCTCCGGTGGTATTCACGGAACCCAGTCAGCAACCTGTGCGTCCGTCGCACCTCCCTTCCGCCCCCCTCCCCGCATGCTTACAAACTCTCCAGCGATCGGTTCTTTTACAGATCGTTTTCGCACTCGCTGCCGTTCCCCAAATCCAACGTCGCAACACCACTTGAAGTTGACGGGGCTCGATGATGAAGACCTCCAGAGAGAGGAAAAAACTCACGACCGTTTGGGCTGGCGCAGGCAAATTCGAGAGTTTGTTCTACGTGTGTTTTGAGACCAGAATTTTAGGTGTGATGCAGGCTACGCGATGTTGATGGACTCAGTTGTATATGTACGAAGAGACTGCTTTGTGTTCGGTTTAGTTGTATGTTTGCTGAACAAGCAAAATACAAGTTAACTTGCGCTAACGACGGGACCAACATCAGGAGATGGTAGGAAATGCAGATGCTGGAGAATCTGAGATAACAAGGGTCTGGACCCTTCTTCAGATGAAGATGAAGAAGGGTCTAGGCCCGAAACGTCAGCTTTCCTGCTCCTCTGATGCTGCTTGGCCTGCTGTGTTCATCCAGCTCTACACCTTGTTATCTCGGACCAACATCAGCAGTTGCGATATGTCCACCGTGACTTGTTAGGATTGAAGATAACGTACACGTGGAACAAGTTCGTGCGCTTAAGCATTTGATTTTAGTATGAAATATTCTTAGCATCTGACTGGTTTCAACGTTGTACTAAATAAAAAAAATCTGTGGATGCAGGAAATCTGAAATAAGAACAGAAGATGCTGCAGGAACTCAGCGGGTCTGGCAATATCTGTGGCGAGAAAGCAGATAACATTTCTCGTCCAGCGACTCCTCAGAACTGATTGTAGCTGGGGAAAGGTTGGTATGCTTGCGGAGCATGGGGTGAAGGGGAGGAATAAACGTCTGGAGATGGAGCCCATAGAGGGAACAGCAGCACTTGAGCAGACAAAAGAATGAGTAAAGATCAGTCTGGGAGAATTAGTAGCTGCTAACGGGGGCCATTAGTGGCTGACGGTTGGTTGTGGCATCAGCTGATGTGATGAAAAGGCCTAGTATTTGCGGTTTGGGGGGTGAAGGACATGGAGGAACGTGATCGGACCCTTTGTATTTTTTCAACTCTTTGCAAATGGTTATCTTGATTCGGCAGTGTTCAAGATCAGAGCTAGGTAGTCTGGTCAAATCAAAGGTAATTAAAATTCTGGAGAGCCCCTTGGATGTAGTGGTTAAAGATGTTGGCTCCCTTTCAGGAATCTGGTCTTAAGAAAAAAGAACCAAAGTCTGCAGATGCTGGAAATCAGAAATGAGAACATAAATTGCTAGAAAATCTCAGAAGGGTAACTGGACCTGAAATATTAATTCTGCTTTCTCTCTATAGCTGATGCTGCCTGGCTTGCTGTGTTCCTCCAGCTCCACACTGTGTTAACTGGGATTTCTTAAATTTGCTTTTCAAAACAATTATTTTGTGCTTTTAACAAGCAAAGTTCATGCGTGCACAGTGAGAAATTGTTATCAAGGAGTTGACAGGTGACAAGCAGCAAAAAGTATGAGTAAACAAAGAAATTGCTAGAGAAATTCAACAGGTCTGTCAGCATCTGTAGAGAAAAAAGTTCAAGTCCAGTGCTTCAGAATTGTGTATTAATGTGACATTGGCTATCTTGTGCAGAGGGTAAACAATTGGTAATAGGAATGTGTCCTGTTTTTTGAGAATATTTTGGTCCCTTTTCTTTAAAAGTTGAGGTAAGGAATGTTTTATACACATTTGCTGACATTTTTGAATGTAGGCATTGTACTTTGGAAATGGATTGTTAAAAGTAAAACAAATTGCCAATAGATCACTAAAAAGCTTAACATCCAAATGAACAGATTGGACACATGTAAAAGCTGGAAAATGCCACATACAGAATTGTGGATCTGGATATCTGAAACAAAAGCAAATTGCTGAAGATACTTAGCAGGTCAAGCAATGTCTGTGGAGAGAAAGCAAGAGTCAGATCCAGTAAGCTATCTTCAGCAATTTCTGTTTTTGTCTGACTTCTGTTTTTGAATTCCTTTCTGAGATTTGATGGCCACAGAATAGTGGAAAATCTTCAGACTAGATTTCAAATTTAGATGATAAACTGTTGGGGCTTCTGCTATTTTAAACTTCTCAGTTTTTTTTGTCCAAACTGTACCAGAGACAGTGCTGCTTTCAGCTCCAAGCTCTAATTTTTACTGGCAGACAGGTTCTGCAAAGGTGTAGTATTCTCCAGCAACTGCACAAAGCTTTTAAGTATACTTAAAAAAAACTGTCTATTACTTCAGTGTAAAGGCTGCTGTTAGGTGACAGTAGTTGAGATCCATCAAAGTCCCTTTTTTTTTTGTAAATAGGTGAACCATAGTGTTCTCAGCCTTTTTGGACACTCCAGTTTCAAGCAAACGTTAAATCCTTTGCTGCTCATTCATGTCTAATCTTGTCCATGTTCTCATTTGCATAATTCATAAATATATGCATTTTTCAACACTCATTCAATGACGAATACAGGAAGGAGGGGATGCCAAATGCACAACCATGCATACCTAAAAATGAGGCGTCAATCTAGTAATGCTGCAGCACAGGATTACATGCATGCCATATAATGGTTGCAGTATGCAATTGATCAAGTTTTGTAATCCCAAAACCAACAGATTGAAGTTTTACAGTCCTGCCACATTCAACCTTGAATGTTGGTGGGCAATTAAACAACTAGCAGATTAGAAATACTGAAATACCTCCACTTCCAACAATTCAAGAGACAGATGCATCTCTGCAACAGATGAGACCAAATCCTTTGTATCCATCTTCAGCCAGGAGTGGCACATATGATCAATTTATAACTCCTCCTGAATTTCTAGCTAGGTGCTAATCTTCAACCAATCCGTTTCACCCCACATGATGCCAACAAATGCCTGAAGGCACTGAGTATGGCAAAGTCTGGAGACCGTGATAATGATCCAGTGGAAGTTCTGAAGACTTAATATTCCAGAACGAGCTGCACCCAGCCAAATTACTCCATACAGATACAATACTGCCATCTACCTGACAATGTGGCAAATTGGACAAGAATACCAGGGCAATCAAGCAGAACAAATCCAACCTTGCCACCCTATCATTCTACACTTGACAATGAGCAAACTAATAGATGTCAACAGTATTATCAAGCAGTACATGCAAAAGAATAATCTACTTGCTGATGTTCAGTTTGGGTTGCACAAGTATGTTCCAGTCCCTTACAGATTTGGTCCAGTGGACAAAAGAGCTGAAAACTTTGAAGTGAGAATGACAGGCTTGGACATCAAGACAGCAGTTGACCAAGTATGGTGTCAGAACTCCATGTAAAACTAGTCAATGTGAATCATAGGATTCTAACCAATGGAGAGTTTTCTATTAAGCACAAAGAGAGATTGTGTGGTTGTTGGAGGGTAATCGGCTCTGCTCTAGGATATCTGTGCAGAAGTTCCTCGTTAGTGTCTGAGGCCCATGCATGCTAAACTGGTTCATCAATGATCTTTCCTCCATCATGAGGTCAGAAGTGGGAATGTTTTCCATCTGCAGCAAACAATGTTCAGCATCATTCATGACTTCTCAGACTGAAGCAGCCCATGTGCATATGCAGCAAAAAACTGGATAACATCTGGGCTTGGGCTGAAGTGGCAGTAGCACTTGACAGTGATCATCTCCAACAATCTGACCATCCTTTTTTTTTTTTGATGTTCAGTGGGATTACCATTCAAGAATTTCCCCCACTGCCAATGGCTGGGTGCTACCATTGATCAGAAAATGAGCTGGACCAGCCATACGTACGTGCATTGCCTACAAAAGCAAGTTGCAGAGTAAGAATTCTGCAACTCCCCTCCTGTCTCCACTGTACGTGCCTACCATTTACAAGGCTCAAGCCTGGAGTAAGATGTAATGCTTTCCATTTGTGCCTGGATAAGTGCAGCTCCTATAATCCTTCCATTCAGACACCCAATCCAAAACCTTCGATGTTCACTCACTCTGCTGCTAGTATGCAATAGCAGAAGTATGTACCATCTATGTGATGCAGTACAATAACTCTCCAAGCTGCTGTCAGCACCACCATCTTCAAGTTCATTTCAAATCCCATGCCACATGGACTTAGAACAGTAGTGCTGTTTCTTTGCTGTCTCTGGGCCAAAGTCCCTGGAACTCTCTGACCAATTTGGACTACAGGATTTCAAGCAGTAGCTCACCTCTTCTCCAGGACGATTGGGAATGGACAATAAAGCCAGTGATACCTATGTCTCACGAATGAATAATTTTTACAAAACTTTGCCTCCTAGTGCAGCACTACGGATGCCTGTAGATTTAATGATCTTTTGCGATTATACAAAAGTTCTAACCAGCGCACAATCAATACCACTGAAGTGCTCATTGGCCAGCACTGATTAATGTACAAAGTTCAAAAATATACAGAGGCAGCAGTTACTTGCAAAGAACTCAGCCAGTACATTTCTTTTAGTGAATGTACAAGTTAATCTCTTGCTAAACACTTTGCCAGTGTTGACCTTCAAATAGAGTTATACAACATTTGGAGAATGTGGTAGGAATAGCGCATGATAATGCAGGCTGAGTAGCAAATTGGTATTGATTTACATGTGATGTGGTATGTCACCTTTGGAGTATTTGCTTTTATCTACTTGTAGTTGTCTGGTATGGTTAAACATAGCATTTGCCTATCTTTAATTCCACTTGCTGGCTGTAGTGAATCACCATTTTTAAACTTCTGCAGTCCACATGGTGAAGATATTCCTACAATGCCATTAGGTCAAAATCCTGAACTCTTTACCCAGTAACAACGAAGAGAGAGCGATGTTAAAGCAAGTTATTTTTTGACTTTGTTTACGTGCACCTGCTGTTATTGCCCTTTTGTAAGTGATTGAGTTTAGGAAGGTCATGTAGAAATGACTTCTAGTGAGTTGTGCAGGTGAGTGTATCCTTATCAGGAGCCAATCTTCTGTTGTTCTAGGTCTGACTAATGCATAGAGACTTTTCCCCTTGGTTTTCCATTGATCTCAATTTTCACTGTCTATGCCATTTAAAGCCTGTAACTAACTACTTTGCCAGAGTGCATATTTAAAGTTTTGGCAAAGATCTGTAGCTCGGTGTATGAGGTTGTTGACTTGCTCATTGAGCTGGCTTGTTTTTGTTCAGACGTTTTGTCACCATGTTAGGTGACATCATCTAGCATAGCAACGAAACATCTCTGGGTGCATATTTTTTCCTAACCCTGGTGTTTTTGCTCTAGATATTCATATGCATTTTGTTTCTCTGTGTTGTCAGATAAGTGAACTGGGATAACTTGACCAGGGAAATGTCTAATTCTGGAACACAAGTCTTCAGCACTGTCAGGTTGAGATCAGGGTTGATGGTTTTAGTTTATCCAGAAAGTTTTGTCATGTAAATGGAATAGGTGGAACCCCAGATTGTGATGTTGGAGAGGTTGAGATAATGACAAATCATCCAGTCAGCACTTTTGACTGAAGTTGTGAATGTTTTCTGCCTTGGCCTTTGCAAATGTTTGAGGGTGGACATGTTTATGGAGCTACCTCCTAATTCATTAATTGTCCCACTGCCATTCCCAGTTACCAGAATATATCGGGACTGGAAAGTAAGCTAAGACCATATAACGGAGAAAAGTAGGGCATTCAGCTATAGTCTGCTCTGCCATTCAATGAGATTCATGATTGATAATCTCGTTTTACTTTCCTACCTTATCCCTTAACCTTTGATTTCCTTACTAACTAAAAGTGTCCATCTCAGCCTTGAATATACTTAACCATCTAACTCAGCAGCCCTCTGTGATTTTTAAAAAAAAAAAATCCAGAAATTCACTACCCTCCAAGAAATTCCTCCTCATCTGTCCTAAATGTGCAACCTCTTGTTTGGAATTAAGCCCTCTAGTCCTAGATTCTCCCACAAGGGGCAGGAACATTTTCACATCTACCCTGTTAAGTTCCCCAAGATTCTTGTATTCTTCTATGAAGTCACCTGTCATGCATTCTATTGAAATGGCAATAAGTACAGGCCTGTCTACTCAACCTCTCCTCGTAAGACACCCTCCATACCTGGTGTCAGTCTAGTGAATATGCCCTGAACTGCTTTCAGTGCCAGTATATCTTTCCTGTTTAGGAATTCAACTGTATTCCCAGTGTTAGAGCTGTGGCCTGACTAATGCCTTGTATTAGATTACATACAGATGTGTGTCATATGTAGCAAAACTTCCCTACTTTTAATATTCAGTTCTCTTTGAAATAAAGGCCAACATTCAATTTGCTTTCCCAATAACCTGCTGAACTTAGATACTAGCTTTTTGTGCTTCATTGACAAAGACGCCCAAATCTCTCTTCCATTGATCTATTGATCTGTTCATCGATCTCCCCAAGCTGTGGTTGCGGTTCACTGAGATCACAAGTCAAGATTTTTAAGAATGTAAGCTTTGCGGCAGCAATGCTTAGTTTTGTTTTGTTTTCTTTTCTTTTAAAAAAAATCAGAATCTCAACTGCTTCAGCACCACCTGTACTGCCTAGGAGTTAAACTAAGGTATGTGCTGTGCCGTGAACCTACAGATTATATGTCGGAATGCAAACTACTGATGGCCTGAAAGGCATACTGAATGCCCAGATTTGAATTGCTGACCTTGAGCTGATCATGCCTAAATCAGGTGCTACTGTGTTAAAAACCAAAAGAACTACAGGTGCTGTAAATCAAACAAACAGAAATTACTGGAAAAGCTCAGCAGCTCTGGCAGCATCTGTGGAGAGAAATCAGAGTTAAAGTTTCGGGTCAAGTGTCCCTTCCTCAGGGTTGTTCTTAGGAAGGGTCCCTTGATCTGAAACATTAACTCTGATTTCTCTCCACAGATGCTGCTGAGCATTTCCAGCCAACTTCTGTTCTTGTGCTACTGAGTTATTCTTGGTAATGGGTGTTTACTCCCCAGGCACCCTTCGCCTTAATGTTTATCATTTTGTCCTGGCATATCGGAGATGCATTCTCAGAAATCACATTTTGCTGGAAGATATGATGCTGAGTGTACGTCTGTTGGAATGGTAACTTGTGGAGTAGTTATCTTTTGGAATGGGTCCTTTTAATATTTGTGAGCAGGACTTCTAGACGGACTGACGAGACCAGATGTGCTTTCTGTTGTGTTTGTTGCCTTGACTTTTCTTGAGGCCTGTATCTTTTCTTGTATAGAGCTACAAGCTTGTAGCTCGTGTGATTTGCTATTGCATTGAGTGCAGTTAAGATTCAGTCACTATTGCAGTATGTCTGAATTACGTAGTCCAAACTGGGTTATAATAGTAGGTTTTCTGAGCTGAAGGAAATTTAGCCAAATTTTGCAGTGATCTGATTTTGGAGTTTTAAAATTGAATTCAAACTTCCTGTCTGCAGTAGTGGGTTTTGAATCTGTCATCTTGTTTACTGGTTCTGTGTAACATTTTCACGATGCCACCATATTTGTCAGCGGGAGTCTAAACTGGGAAAACTTCAGTTTGGAAATGGAAGGAAGAGTAATAGCTCCTACAACCCATTGACCCTGCATTGCCATTCCATAAGATCTTGGCTAATGTGGTTGTGGCTTTGGCTTCACTTTCCTGCCTGGTGCCATAATGCTTGATTTTCCTTGTAGATCAAAAATCTATCTCCTTGCTTATTTCCATAGAATCCTTACAGTGTGGAACAAGCCATTTGGTTAAACAAGCCTGCACTGACCCTTCAAAGAGCGATCCAGCCCCCTACCCTTTCCCTGTAACCCTACTTTTCCCATGGCTAACGCACCTAACCTACACATCCCTGAACACTATGGACAATTTAGCATGGCCAATCCACCTAACTTGCCCATCTTTAGACAGTGGGAGGAACCGGAGCATCCAGTGGAAACCCACACAGACACGAGAAGAACGTGCAAACTCTACACAGATGTTGCCTAAGGCTGGAATTGAACCTGGGTCACTGCTAATGTGAGGCAGCGGTGCTAACCACTGAGCCACCGTGCCACCCTGCTTTTTTTTTGAAGTATGGAATTATAAATGACCCACTTGGAGAAGATGTTGTCTTTCTGTCTCTATCTCAAATGGCAGATTCCTTTTTTAGTTTTAAACTGTCCCATAACTTTAGATTCCCCCACCCCTCAATGCGAAATTCACCATGTTCGATCACTCTTATCTGAAAGACCCTTCTTACTATTGAAGTCCTATATCATTGAACATAGCCATGTATGATACCACTTCTAAAATGGGCAGTTCTTTGATTCCAGGACACTATTCTAAGGAACCTGTCCAAATACACTCTGAACTTGCCCACTAAGATTTTCTTTTACATCTTTCTTTCATCCAATCTACTTTGAAGACAAAAATCGTCCATGACTATTCCTGTTTAAAAACTCAAACTGTTCAAACACTTTTTCCTTTTAAAGCAATCCTTTCATTCAACAATTTGAGGATTATAGGGACTAGAGGTCAGGCTGCAGTTTGATCAACTATGATTTTAATGAACGGCAGAGCAGACTCTGTTGAATAGCCTGCTCCACTTGTAAATGTTCTTGCCACTTATTTAACCTGTTTATCCTATTTGCACACTGTTCACAACTAGTTTTTCTACCTGTTTTGCCTTTGTCAGTAGATTTGGTTACTTTGTATTCGGTCCCTTTTTAGGACTGATATACAGGAACTGTAGTAGGCTGTTCAGTCCCTCACGCCTGCTCCACCATTCAGTGGGACGATGCAACGTTCCTCATGTCCACTTTCCTGCTGGTCCTCCTCGTCCTCGTCGTCTTGTGCTCTCTCACTCTTTTTCATTCTTTCTGTCTCCACCCCGGTAACCTGTGATTCCCTTATTGATCAAGATTCTATCTATCTCTGTGGAAATGTAGAACAGTAGTTGGGCCTCTACGTTAAATTCCTAATCTACCAGATACCCCAGCAAAAGTACTTTGC
This sequence comes from Rhincodon typus, assembly GCF_021869965.1. NCBI lineage: Eukaryota > Metazoa > Chordata > Chondrichthyes > Orectolobiformes > Rhincodontidae > Rhincodon > Rhincodon typus. Next base: position 15,944 of record NW_025967720.1, on the reverse strand, counting down.
ATATGATCTCATATCAGTTTTCATGTTACTTACAGAAAGCTCAACAGATAAATATTTATTCCTGTATCTCTAGACAGTCATTGCTTAAAAGCTATGATTGAATTTGCTCTAGTTCCGGTTCCTGTTTGTTGTAATAACCTGTTTGACTTATCCTACCCAATTGACCATCCAATCCCCTATTTCAAACTTGTATTACTTTAAAGTGGTTGAGGATTAGCTGTATTGCAAAAAGTTGAGACCTAAAAGCAGTAAGTAGCAAATTGATTTATACAGCAGTCACTTGATTGTGGGTATTAACGTTTACCATCTACTCTTACAGTGGACTAAATTTTTCTTGAACTAATTCTCCCTCACCCTCTCTCAGTCATGCCTATGATTTCATCGTACAGCAAGCTCTTTAACTGACATCTATGGGTCAGGAGTTTGATGGTTGATGAAGAGGTCTGCGTATTCAGTGTAAAAACACACACTAATAAATGTAAAGCAGGGGTTATCCACATCACAGTTATGATTTATTAATGACTTGTGCTATAAATAAAGTAACTTTGCCTTAAATAAAACCTACAGGCAGAGAGTTTTCTGACTCGCACCTTTAACTGACTCGTCTAACATTGTCGAGATCGGGATAATACAATAACCTTGTGTTTTAAGGTATATCATTTTTGCTGGTTACCGATGAGCACTGGTTCGTAAGGTGCCAGTTAAGACAAAGTTTCAGGATCATTAAGTACAATAGCATGTATTTGAAAACAGTAGTTAATGACTAGCAATTTTTATTTAAATATTCAGATTGATCATTATTTTAGGCAAAAAGCAGGGAAATATTTAAAACGCCTATTTAGTATCCTTGCTTTTTACTGTTCCTAGAATCTGATGGAGAAGGAGATGGTGATAGTGATGAGGAAGAGGAGGACGACGATGAAGAGGACGAAGATGATTCTGTCAAGGAAGAAAATGGCGTTTGGATTTTGACGGATGCAAATTATGATTCCTTTATTGCAGACAAGGAAATTGTGCTAATTGAATTTCATGCCCCTTGGTATGTAATACTTTAATGAAATTCATGATTATTAATGCAAAGAGATGAGTGAGCCTTTGACCAGAAAGTTAGTTCAAGAATTATTCAACACAGGACATTTATTAAAGAAGTGAGGGTCTAGGCCTGAAACATCAGCTTTCCTGCTCCTCTGATGCTGCTTGGCCTGCTGTGTTCATCCAGCTCTACACCTTGTTATCTCTACATTATTCAGCCCATTGTGTTTGTGCCTTCTCTCTGATACAGATATCTCGTTAGTTCCACTTACTCTGCTCCTTGCCTATAGCACTTGTAAATGGTTTCTTTTGGTCATTACTATTGAATCCATTTTTCTGACAGTTTGATCAATATACTCAGTAGTTTTTCAGTCGACATTCTTCTTTCAGCCCTGTGATTAGGCAGTTAAAAGCACAGATTCCTTGTAGAAGCATGTTGTGATGACAGAAGGGCAAGACCCAGTATTAAATATGCCTGCAAACAGTGTTCTGAAAAGATCAAGAAAGAGGGTTTAACTGGTGCTGGTGAAAAAGGATATCTGAGGGTTCAAGGGCAGAAATCCAATTGGCTAGAGCTAAAGAACAAAACAGTTATGTTGCTGGATATAGTCTATATACCACCAACTGGTGGGGGAAAATGTAGAGGAAAAAATCTGCAGGAAAATTAGCTGCTAACGTTTATACACTTGTAATTAGGGACTTCTAATTATCCAAATACAGGCTGAAGATATTGATAGTGAGGGGCAAATGTTCCTAGGTTGCTGTAGGAAATTATTCTGTAAACGTTGTGTCCCGACCAACATGAAAGGATGCATTCTTCGGCGTGGCTGTTAGAAATGAGGTGTCAAGTGTAATGCAGGAACGTTTTAGGGCACGGTGGTCGTTATATCATAGGGTTTAGAATGACACTGGAGAATGAACTGACTTTTCTTACTCTGGAATAACCATTGTCAGAGTGCTGTTTTCAATGGGGCAAGATCAGAATTGAGCAGGTAAAAGGAGAAATAGTGCTGATTAGGGACCAAAAAGGGGATTTTCAAATGGATGCAGGGAACGTGATTAAAATATTAAATTTAATACTTCCAAAGGAAGTAAATGCTCTCCAGGCCATGATAACAAGAGGAAATCGTCACTAGAGTTCAAATTGAAGTATCAAACTGTTGGTACTTAAAGTTGACAAGGCATAGGGGCCAGATGAAATGCATCTAAGGGGGGGAAAGAGGGAAATTACAGGGCACTGACTGTAATCTTGCGGTCTTCCATAAACTAGGGAGGTTCTAGAAGACTGGAGAATTGGAAGCATACTTTAGTTCAATAGAGATTGTAAAGATAAGCTCAGTAGTTGAGTGGTCATTTTAACATCAGTGGTGGGGAAGCTTCTGGAAACAATTATTCAGGATAGAATTCATGGTTGCATGGAAGAAGGTGATTTGAGAGCAAGTATGCATCTCTAGAGAAATCATGTTTGACTAACTTGGAGGTTTTTTGGAACAGGTAACAAGGATTGACGGTAAGTCTGTGGTGTATATGGACTTTCAAAAGGCTTTCAGTACAGTGCTACACAACAGGATTGTGTGAACTCTTGTAGCTCATGGAATAAAAGGGGCAATAGAAACCTCAGCAATGGTCAGTCGGGGTTTTTGGACTGCAGGAAGGTTTATTGTGTAATTCACCAGGATTTGATATTGAGACCTTGCTTTTCCTACAGTACGCCATTTCAGAATTGCAAATGTTACTGAAACTTGGAAGCATCATAAACTATGAGGAAGCAGGACTTGCTCAAGTTGGAGTGGGCAGATAGGTGGCAGATGAAGCTCAATGCAGTGTGGTGAGATGCTGCATTTTGATATTTGTAAAGATCACTTTTCTTCTAATTTTGGACCGAAATGGTAAAATAACTGGTTTAAAAAACAAGTATTGCTACATTTTTTTTAAAAGCAAATCGCTTTTGCCAGTATCTAATAGGTCTGAAATGATGCTCGGTTATCGGTGGCAAAGGCCTTCTGCCTGCCAACAATTGTGATTGATTGGTTTTTCCAGGTAGCTGGATAGCTTGTGGATGTGAATGCTTGTTTGAGGAAGAGTCTTGGGGGCGAGGGGGTGTGTGCTGGAAAGCATCTGCAGCCTAAAAACAGGCTGTTTATTTCCTCTTTTATCAGTAGCTGTACAGTATGACTTTTAATTAAGTCAGAGCCCTTTTATTATGAACTAATAATCCTCTGCTTCTTGAAATCAAATACAAGAACCTGGAGCTGGAAGATCGAAGTCAGAATCAGCGAAAAGGTTATCTCTGCAAGTGCTGTGGACGGGAGCCATCAAACTCCACAATGATTTCCTCTGTCCGTGGCACCCATTTTTATTGCCTATCTGTCTGTACGTATGTGTACGTGTAGGGGAGTTTCCTAAGTTGGTTAGTGTTTTAACTGATATAGTTATGGTTCATAATTGTTATCTGTAGTTACAGATGATACTGACAAATAGTACCTTTTTAGTACAGAAACCTGGTCTGAGTTTTATCAACCAGAGTCCAAAAGACAGGTAGATTGAAAAATTTTGCATACTTTTAAAAACTTAACTCTGTGACAACTCCAAGAAGAGCAGTGCTTGATTTTACAACATGGTATCCAGGAATAGGAAGAATGTGGACAGACTAAATAAACTAGTGCATGCAGGAGCAGACAGACCTAGGTCTATACTTGCATGGTGCTTTGAAGATGGCAGGACAAGTGAAGAGAGCAGTTAATAAAGAACAGAGTATACTGGGCTTTATTAATAATAAGAGCAAGAAAGTGACAATGAACTTGTATTAGACACTTATACTCTCATTGAGGTCTAATATGTACAGTCTGAGTGGTACACTATGGGAACTATGTGAACACATTGAAGAGAGTGCAAAAGAAATTTAAGGGAATGGTTCCAAGGATGAAAAACTTCAATTATGAGGATAGATTGGTTTTCCTTGCAGCAAAGAAGGCTAGGAGAATATGCGATAGAACCTTCAACATCAGAAGAGGCCAGATAGGTTAGATCGAGAGACTGTTCCTGCTCACAAAAAAAAAAGTAGTTGAGGGAGCGCAGGTTTATATTGATTTGTAAAGAAGCAAACTTAATGAATGTGGTTTAAATGTGAAATGCACTTCCTGAAAGTGTGTTGGAGACAAGTTCTTTTGAACGTCTCAAGATGTCATTGGATAATTGTTTCTGTTTACATGTGCAAGGCTATGGAAAAAGGCAGAAGAATGGCACAAGTTATGCTGCTGACTTGGAGAGCTGATGGATCTGATGGCCTCCTGAGCCATGACATATTTGTGATTCTGTAACTTTGCACACTTCTAATAAATCTCCCATATCGTGTTTGCTCTAATCAGCGCATCTCTCGTGTCAGAATAGAAAAGGTCCATAACCGTTGTACCCTTTACGATAAATTTCTTTGACATGCATTTATAGGCTTTGACATCCTTTCTGAAATAGTATATTATATTCTGAGGGATAACCAGTGATCTGTAAAGTTTACTTAGATTCCTATTGTATTCTGAACTGTTTACAAAATGTAGAACGTCAAGGCTTTTTGACAGCTGTATCAACTTGACACACCACCTTCTCACACTGTTTGTGTATTTGTGCTACCAGGTTTCTATTCCTAAACCCCATTTTAAAATTTAACCAGTTCCCCCTATTAAAATGTATTAGGTCACACTTCTCTGCATTAAATTTTGCCACCTCCTTGGTGGGTTTTTATAAAAATGGCTTTTCTGTGTAATTAGTGAAGCTTGAAATTGATATTAGAAAATAAATTGTTTAGGAAAGAATTTTTAAACTGTTTTGAGGCTTCAACTGATCCATGGCTCAGTGGGTAGCTTTGCAGACTGAGTCAAAACATCATGGTTCAACACTCACTCTGCAAAGACTCCAACACAAACATCTAGACTGCCTCTTCCAGTGCAGTACTGAGGAAGTGCTGCATGAAGGGCTGCCGTGTTTCAGATGAAACACAGAACCATATGTGAGAAATCTCATAGTACTAGTTGAAAAACAAAGTTTGTTCCAGATTTCTTGGCCTATGTGTATCCCTTGATCACAAATAAAACAGATTATCTTGTCAGTATCACTTTTTTTCAGCTTGCTGTGTATAAGTTGCATTTCCTACATTACAATAGCGTCTACACTCTAAACATACTTATTAGGCTGTGTAACACTGGGGCACCCAAGTTCTAAAAGATGCTATGTAAAAGGCAGTTTTCAGAACTGATATTTCAAAATATCACTTTGGAATGTTCTATGTATATATTGAATTTTGCAAAGATACCTTGCTTATGATATGACATTAATCTCTTGAAGTCTTCAAACATTTGTCCTGTAGGTGTGAACAATGTAAGCAGTTTGCGGCAGCATACGAAAAGATTGCTAGTGAACTAAAAGAACATGATCCTCCTATCCATGTTGCCAAAGTTGATGGCTCATCACAATCTGGCCTGGGCGTTCGGTTTGATATTGGTATATACCCCACATTCAAAATTATAAAAAATGGAGAACCAATTCACTACAAAGGACAAGTCTCGAAGGATGGTAAGTAAAATTTTTTTTACTCGCTTTTTCTGAGTAGATATTGAGGATTTTAATGAGTGGATCGAATTTTTTTGCAATGGGCTTAATCCTTCATAGATTGATTAACCAAATTTATCCTAGAATTTAACTGTGCAATTGCTGTAGCCTTGCTTGCTTTGTTCACTGTGACAAAGCAATGGTTTTGGTACTGTGCATCTCTGAACGATGCTTTATGGTCTCGAGGAATTTGATATCATTTTGTGTTGTAAATCTTTGCGATGTTGCCCAAAGTATCTGTTATAAAGTGCTACTGTTTTCCAAGCAGAGAGGTTTACATTTTATTGATATTTTAAACGTCTCAGCCAGTTGGATGAGGGATGATAACTCTCAGGAAATCCTGCAGGTTGATCACCGTAATCTGAGCATGTCACACCCAAATACATGAGTTCTACAAATGTTAGTGTGTTTGTTTATAAACGTTGACTCTCCAGTAGTTAGTTTTTTGCTTGTGTCCTGCCAGCAGTTATTATGCATAAATTTAAAGAACCAGATGTCATTTCATCCACCGGAAGGGTTGATTCATACAATCTTTCATGTTAGAATGATTCAGCATGGCCATTCAGTCCATGTCTACTCTGGCTCTCCAGTAGAGCTGTCCAATTCTGCTGACTTGTTTTTACCCCAGTTGTTTTGCTTTTGTTTTGAAATTGATGCTTTTTATCCAGTTCCCTTATGATTATTGCCATTTAATCTGCTTCCAACATGCTTTATTGCAGTCCATCCTAAACTCGTCAACTCCTGTGCTTATTTTAGAAAGCTTCCTTACATTGTCTAATTATTTTACAGATTTTTAATTTTTCTGAATGAAAGGATGGGGGAGTAGCAGAAAAATAGTCATTGCTGTGACCATATTGCTCATACTTCCAAATGATTGTATTGGCTAAATGGGATATGTGGTCTGTTCCTTACTCTTGTGTTTTTACCAGTCACCTTAAATATTTCTCTTCTGGTTATGATTTTTTATGGCCCAGTAAACAACTTATTTACTCCACAAGATTACTTAATAATTTTTGTTTGCCCAATCAAATCATCTTCCTTTTAAGGCTGGTGAATCCTTGGACTATACGCTGGTTGGAGTCAGACCTGGCAGATAGGAAGTGGTTGTTGGTCAGGTCATCATAGCTCCAGAACATCCCTGCAGGTGTTCCTCAGGTTAAGTCGTAGGCCCAACCATCTACAGCTGCTGCATCAATGACATTCCCTCCATCATAAAAGGTCAGAAGTGGGGGTTTTGCCAATGATTGTTTAGTGTTTAGTACCATTCATGACGACTTGGATACTGAAGCAATCCATGTCCAAATGCAACAAACCCTGGGCAATAACCAGGCTTAAGTTGAAAGTGGCAAGTAGGATTCATGCCACAAATGCCAGGCAATCTAACAACCACGTTTTAACATTCAGTTGAATTCCTCCCACACACAGACTTGCACGCATGTGCGCGCACACGCACGGGACACAGTGGCCTGCCTGATGGGATCCGCATCCCCACACATTCATTTGCTCCACCACAGACACAGCATGCTTGTTTACTATGTACAACCTGCACTGCAGAAATTCCCCAAAGCTCCTTAGTTCAACACCTTCCCAACCCACGACTACTTCCATCTAGAAGGATAAGGGCAGCAGATAACATGGGAACACCACCTGCAAGTACCCTCCAAGCTGCTCACCACCCTAACTTGGAAATATATTGCCATTTCTTCACTTTCACTGGGTCAAAATCATGGCATTCCCTTAAGGGTATTGTGGGTCCTCCTATAACCATGATGGCAGCAGTTCAGAAAGCAGCTCATGACTGCCTTATGAAGGGTAACTGGGGACAAGCAATAAATGCTATCCCAGCCAGCGATGCCCACGTTCCACGAGAGAATTTTAAAAAAACATACGTGCCTGAGCACTAGCCAGTGATGCCACTTTTTTGTAATGGTCATTGTGCCTTTTGTCCACTTAAATGTGTCCTTTGCACAGAGAGAAACTGACTTCCTGGAGAGAAACAGGGTTTTGTTTTTATGGGGTGAGTTTTGCAAGCAAAAAGAGAAAATGGTTATAGGTTAGGATTCAGTTGGAATGTTCTGGAGTTGTTTTGTAGCTTCTTTGAAGTGCCTGTAATTGGGAGAGCTTTTTGGTTTCAGTTTGGCGGTTTTGCAGAAGTCTAGGCTGAAGCTGGGTGTGGAAAAGGGTTCCTAAAGGGAGATAGTTTATAACTGTTAAAGTACCTCACTAAAGAAGTTTTAGTCTGAATGTTCCAGACCAGAAGTGATTGATTAAAACCTAAAAGTTTAAGTTGAAGCTGAGCCCATGTAAGTTTTTTCCCTGAATCTTACAATTGAGCTATCAGTCTCAATAGGATTTGAAGCCACAGATGGGTTAATCCCTTTGAATGTGATAGAGATTAGAATTCTCTGGTTTGAGTACAATAAGGGAATGTTGTTGAGATTAGTGGGGTTTTTACTATATTTTATGATCTTTAAACTTGTTATAAGTAGTTTGGTTTATTCTATTTTATTATGCAAATGAATCAACTTGTTCTATTTAAAAACTAAATCTGCAGCAGTGTATACTTGTATTTTAGGGAAACCACTATCTTGTTGAAACCTTAAGAATGCAATCCATAATGCCAAATATGTTTAACAGATTTAACCATGTGATCAAATGTTTTTTACAAATCTATAATGATTCCAATAGAACTGTTTGAATTAATTACAGCTACAACAAGAGATATTTCTACCAAATAAACACAAAATGAGAACATAATGCAGTTTTTATGTGCGTGTTCATGTTTTTTTATATCTTGGATGTTCAGTTAGCTTGTGACATTAATGTTTTTATTCTGAATGAGAACCTTGGATAAAAATTAACTTTGGATAATTGTGGCTTAGGAGTGTAGAGAACAAGCAGATCCACAGTCTGTGATTAAAATGAAACAACACTGTCAAAGGCTGCCCGTAGGGTTTGTATGGAAGATTGAAATGTTACAACTTGAAACAGTGGGCATGAAGGCACATCAAAATAAAATTAGTCTGGTACTTAAAATGTGACATGAGGCTCAGAGTCCTTGTTGCTCTCTGCAGAAACATGTTTATTTTTAATACTTCATATTTCATTTATTGGAGAAATGGGAGTATTAATTTCTCTTCCTGAAAATTGAAAAGCAACTGAAAATCTCATTTTGAAGTGCAACAGCTAGCAGAGCATGCAGCTTTTTTTTGAAATTTGTTTCTATGATTGGAATTTTGCATTTATTCACTTAAATGTCATCGTTAGATCATTTTTACAGCTGTAGAATCAAGGACAATGGTTTTCATAATATTTTTCACAACTTAAACCACTTAGACTAACTCTCGTGGATCCTGCTTGTTCCCCATATCCTTAAATAATTGTGTTTTCAAACGGGTACGTAATGCCACTTCCCAAAAATTATCCTTTGTTCTAATATTATGAAACTTTCCACAGAAATTTTATCTAAAGTGAAAGAAATCGCTTCCCCTGACTGGGTTCCTCCACCTGAAGCAACTATTGTCTTGACGGAAGATAATTTTGATGATGTGATTAATAAAGCTGATATCATCCTAGTTGAGTTTTACGCTCCTTGGTCAGTATGCAAGCTTTTGTTTTTAACTAATGTATCTGAAAATTTGAGTGCTACCATTTTTAAAAGTGTGCCACAAAGCAGTGGATATAGTGAAATAATGCCTTATTGTATGTCTGCAGAATAATATGTGAAGTTATGCAATTTTGAAAGAAATACTACCTTACAAAGCTTTCAAAAAGAAATGTGTGTACGTTTTAATCCATAGCTTGCACTTCTATTATGGCTTTATACATAATGCCAGTTGTGTTGTCTTTGTTACAGGTGTGGACACTGTAAAAAGCTTGCTCCACAGTACGAGGAAGCTGCTCAGGAACTTAGCAAGCGTCCTGTGCCGATTTTACTTGCTAAAGTAGATGCTACTACTGAAACAAAACTTGCTAATAAGTATCAGGTTACTGGCTATCCTACCCTGAAAATTTTCCGCAAGGGTAAACCCTCTGAATATAATGGACCAAGGGATACTTATGGTAATATAGCATTTTGATTGTCTGTTTAAACCTGGTTCTTTGAAGTAGTGACACTGTCTAATGTGTTTGTTATTTTTAAAAGCAGATGTTGAAATGAAGCTGTGCCTAATGCTTAGTGTTGAGCAGGGCCATTGTTATGGGATGTTCTATGAAAGGCCATAAATATTCATTCCAGCTCCCAGTTTTACATTGCAGCCGATTATGAACATAAACAAGTTGTCCTCAAAACCCTGGAAAAGTATGTCAATGTACAGTGTCAAAAGTTTCTGCCCTTTGTGTTCTTCTATTTCCTTGAACACATAAAAAGATATGACTAGAGAAATGTAAACATGGAAATTCAGCAAACAGCTTGAACAAATAATGTCCTATATGATCACTAAAACAAGTTTCGTGGGATTCAGTAATATATTGGCATGGATTGAAACTTCAGTAATGCAGAGATAGCAGTTGGTTTAAAGGGAATTTTTTTCAAGTTTGACAGGCTGTAACCAAAAAGTTACTGCAAAAATCTATAGTTGGGCCACAGCAGTTTACAGATTTTGTTTACAAACTTGTATGAAGGATTCTGTTTTGCTGTCTTGCCTTGATTCTATCCAAGCTTGTTCCCTCTTTCCCATCCCTGTTGAATTCCGTGGAAGTCTGCCTTACTAGCCTAATTATGCGATCCAGTATGGTTCAGGTGTAGATCTCATTTTACACAGTGCTGATGCCAGCATTTCATAATCATTATCCCCTTCTCCCACACCAGTCTTTGAATGACACATACTTCTCAAATCATCTTTGCCCTATGTCAGTTTGCAAGTGGCTTAGTTAGTAATCCAGAGATCATACTGCCTTTGAACTTAACAGCCAGTTTCTCACTGTTTCCTAGTTTTACCTCTGGTACTGACATGGACCATAACCACACGATCCACCACCACAACCATCCCCCAACACCACCACCACACTGCAAGTTGTATAGCCCAGATATCCTGATCCTTGGGACTGGGCAGACAGCCACAGCCAATTAGACTTTGTGCTGTTTCCTCACTATACTGTGCCCAGTAGTCATCAGTTAGCTCGCTTACCCCATAATCCTTGCTCTCATCCAAACAAGCTGGAGAAACCTAAGCCTCAAACCTGTGAGACTGCTCTTGATCTCCCCTCACCTGACTCACTAGCAGTCATGTAGCCCTGTTTTTGACTCTTCACCAAATCAGATTATCCTCTCCCCGGTCATGTCACTGCCTCCTGGAATAGCATCTAGATTTCTTTCCTTTTTCCTGGTGTGCCACAACATCTACGGCTAGGTCTCCTGCCCACTCACTGAGCCAAAGCTCCTGTAGCTGCAGGCAGCCTTCCTTTTTAAAAGTCATGTTGAATGCCCTTGATTAATCCATACCCCACTAAGTGATGATTTGTTTCATACCTCAAACCTTTTCCAATAATTTTATCTACCACCAGGTTTAGGCCAACTGGCATGTAACTACTATAAGGGTTATTCCTCATTTCAAACAATAGTACAACATAGGCATGGTGCCAGAGGACCAATCACCATACCAAAATGGTGGTCAGAGTCTCTAAGGTAATCTGGGCTGCCTTTTTCATTTAGCTTAATGGTTTATTCCATTTTCAGGGTTGTCGAGCACATCTGTATTTTATCTCTTGTGTCTATTCCATCCCATTGTGTTGTTCCTCCGCTACAACACTTGTGCTTTCTTCCACCACCACCACCACCGGAAGGAGATTCAAAATCCATGATAGGAAAATGACGACTGTTAATTGCAACTGATAGTATGCAGCTGGTGGGTTTTAACCAAGGACTCCCTTGTGTACCTGTGAATTAAAAACCCACTGAAATGCTGGGTTATGCGGTGTTATGTTTTCATCGCCCCAGAAGTAAAGTACATGTGATTCCAAAACTATCCTTCAGTACCTGGTATGGTGGAATATAACAGTATCTGAATTTTCAACCTTCACACACCAATTACCTTTTTTGTCTCTGAAAAGCTGCTTTTTAAGATATGCTTTTTTGGAGCTTTATGTATTTGTAGACCACTTTTTCGTTTTCTCTTTATTATTTGTAAATATTTTGTCAAACCTTTTATCTTTGGTAATTTTCTTTTTCATTTCACCCTTTTGCTGTTACCTCCTTTTTGCGTTCTGCAGTACTGTGTCCTGGGATCTGACACTTCTTTTTTTCTTTGCTTATCCTACGTTGTATGCTCATTTGATAGCTGACGGGGCTGGTCTAACTTTTGAGTCCCATCCTGTTTACTGATATGTATTCTGAAGCCCTTCGAACTCTTCCTCTTTAATGCCACCTGCTGCTCTGACACTTTTACCATCAAGGAGTTGTTTGCAGTCTACTTTTGCAAAATCGCATCCCAGCTTGGTAGAAATTTCTGTTTACTCCTCTCAAAATGGGTAGAAATGTGATGTTTCCCATAATAGTGCTATCAAACTATCCCCTTTCACCTGTCCAAATTGCCTAAAGCCAAGCCTAGAACCGTGTCTTCTCTTGGTTTACTACAGACTAGCCTTTTTTTTTTTAAAAAATGATTTGTGTACAGCAGTTTAAGCATTTACTGAGTTCCGCTTTCTATTGACTTGCTAAAATGTTCATTTTTGTGAGGTTATACATAGTATTCTGCCAAAGAAATGTTTTCTTACACTTTTTTTTTAACATGTGAATTGTGCTATAAAAGATGTCAGTATCCCTTGTGAGGAAAGAGTTTGTTGAAAGAGTTAGAATACCATGTAGCGTGAGCTCTGTAAATTATGGTACATGTTATTGTCTTAAGTTATGCTTTGCACTTTTATTTACTTAGGTATTATTGAATATATGATTGAGCAGTCTGGCCCACCATCCAAACAAATACAAGCTCTTAAACAAGTTCAAGAATTCCTTAAGGATGGTGATGATGTTATAATTATAGGGATTTTTAATAGTGAACAAGATCCAGCTTATAACATTTATCAAGATGCTGGTAAGTAATTTATAATGCTGTACTAGGTAATCATACAGCCCGTGGATTTAGCCTCTCGCATAATTCATGTATCCAGTTTGGAAGTTCTATTTTGATCCTTATGCAGAGTAAGCTTCAAAGCTGCTGTCTTCCCACAAGTTCATTGGTTCAGTCTGCCATTGCTTTTTGTATTTTAAAACATGTCTCTTGTATTTGAACCAGATGTGATTTTTATGCAGCCTCATCAGCACATTAGTATGCCTTCTTTTAAAACAAACATCAATTTTCATAATATTAGTAAGACCTCCAGTGTCAACAGTTATGAGATAAATAGGCAGAGGGCTAAAATTTCAAGAGTGGCTTCCATGCTGCCCAACTCCAAAAAAAAATCCTACTGGAGATTGATTCTATAGATTTGAACTTGTTTTCAGCTGTCCAGTGAATATTTTGTAATGAAGGTTGTCATTGGAGCCGTCTAACAGAAATCCATAACCAAGAGGCTTCAGGTGATTACAAGAAAATGCATTACTCGCAAATCAAATTTGGAATATTAATTCTGCTTATTTTTAACAAAAAGGGACTCTGTGATCAAAATAACTTTCTTGCCTCTGGCCATTGATATTTTAACAACAGGTATAATGAGTGGCTAGTCATATTCTTGCAGTGAACATCATGAGGTCTGTTAGGATGCATGTGTAATAACTTTTTTTTTAATTTTTAGGTAACTCTATCAGAGAAGACTACAGGTTACATCACACCTTCAACAATGAAATACAAAAATTCTTAAAAGCATCACCAGGACAGCTACTTATGATGCAACCTGAAAAATTTAATTCTGCATATGAGCCCAAAGTGCATACCTTGACGATCAAAGTACGTTCTTTCCTCTGATTTGCTGCCTGTCACAGTCCTTGATTTGTGCCATGAACACCAGTTCTAGATATTAAGTTCCTAATGCTCCAAGCTGCCCACATCCTCCCGTATGACAAAGAGGACATGTTAAATGCTATGATATGCACTTTTCTAGTTGGAGGTGACTGTAGAATCCCACAGTTGAGATTTTCTGCTTTTAAATCAGTGTCTCAAGATTAAATACTGTCTTCACTCTTTCACATTTGCCCCATCTTAAAATTTCTTCCAAGAATTTAATTGGAATATTAATCTTGTTTTGTTGCCTTATGAATTAAATTTCCATTTATGCAAATTCTATTCACACATTATCATTGCAGGACTCGTCAGCTCCTTCAGAAGTGACAGATTTTATTACAAGTAATGCTTTGCCTTTAGTTGGGCATCGTAAGCAAAGCAACGATGCAAAAAGATACAGCAAGCGCCCGTTGGTGGTGGTGTACTATGGCGTAGACTTCAGTTTTGATTATCGTGTGGGTAAGTGTTGTGCACAGCATTCTAAAACAAATCTAGAAGTAACTTTGGTTTTTAATGCTACTCAATATACATCATATTCCAAATACTCAAAATTCTTACAAGTAGCAATCAGTTTGATACGATAGAATCATGCAGTACAGAAGTGGCCCTTCAACCAATTAAGTCTGCATCAACAAAAATTGACTGCCCATTTTCCACTACTTGACCGATGGTCTTGAATGTTATGAGATATCAGGTGTTCATCTAATTCTTCCCTTTTGTTTTGTAAAGGAGCTGAGGTTTTCTGCTACTGCTACCCTTGGGAGTATTCTGAAATGTCACCACCCTCTGGATGAAAAATAATTCCTTAAATCCTCTCTACATCTCCTGCATTTCACCTTTAAAATTATGCCCCCTTGTTGTTGACCCGTTACTAAGGGGAGATAGGGAGGATAGAAAGCAGGTATCTATGCTCTCAATCTTGTACACTTCAATCAGGTCCCCTCTCGGCCTTCTCTGCTCCAAAGAAAACAGTCGGAGTTTATCCAGCTTTTGTGATCTAATCAAAGTCCCATGAAGCTCTAAAATAACCTCTGCTGTTATAGTCTGTGCCGTGACTGACTAAAGGCAAATGTCCCGTATACTGCCTTAACCATCCCACTAACTTGATTTCCTGTCTGCTAGGCTCTGTGGCCAAGTACTCCAAAATCTCTCTGTTCAGTGAACTTCCTAGTGTCCTGCCATTTATTGAGTGCTCCATCTTGTTACTACTTCCAAATTGCATCACCTCTTTTTTTTTTTTTTCTTCCCAAGTTTAAGTTCCATCTGCCACTGATTTGACCAATCCCAACTATAACCTCCTGTAATCAAAGTCCTTCTTCCTTACCATCAATCATCCCACCATCTTCATGTCACTTGCAAACCAACTTATCTCCTTCTATCATTTTATATATATATTGTAAACAATAAGGAACTCAGTGCTGGTCCCTGTAGCCACTGAATGCAAACCTACAGTCACATAATAACCTTCTACCACCACCTCTGTCTCCTATCACCTAAGCCAATTGGATCCATTTTGTCAAGTTACCGTGGATTCCATGTGCTTTCATTGTCCTTGTCAGTCTCCCCGTGTGGGACCTTATCAAAGGCATTGCTGAAATCCATACAAATTACATCAACTGCACTACCCTCATCTACACCCATTTGGTCACCACCTCCTCAAAAAAAAAAGTAGAATTTGTTAGGCATGACCTTCCTCTGACAAAGCCATCTGACTATCCCTGATTAAATTTTCCCTCTCCAAGTGGAGATTAATTCTCTCCTTTAGCGTCTTCTCCAATACTTCCCCTACCATTGTTCAGATACTCACCGGTCTGAAAATCTGTGGTTTTTCTCTACTAGCCTGTTAAAACGTGAACCATGTTAACTGTCCTCCACCTCCTATGTGACCAGACAGGAATTAAAATTTTGCATTGTAAGTCAAACTGCTCAAGGACCTCAGCCTCCCTTCTTGAATTCTGTACCTGCGTCCCCACTTCTGCCAAGTAAAGACAGAAGTGAAGTGCTTGTTTTAAAAACCCTACTTGTATCCTACAGCTCCTAGCACATAGAGTCCTGGTTATCCTGTTACCCTTGATTAGTCTTTAGTCTTGCTAGTAATTTTTAATGCCCCCTCTTTGTTCTCATTGCTTTCTTAAATTACCCCCCTGTACTTTGAAAGCTCAACTAGGGCCTCTATTGAATTGGTACCTTTTGTACACATTAAATAAACACTCTGTCTTCCTTATCCAGTTCTGAATGGTCCTAAACATCCAGAGTTTTCTTGTTGCTCTTTATTGGGAAATGTGGAGGTTGTTTGGGGAGCACTTGCTACGAGTGCTGGATAGGTTTGTCCCACTGAGGCAGGGAAGGGATGGTAAGGTGAAGGAACCTTGG
>NW_025967719.1:18968-25000 GCF_021869965.1 Rhincodon typus | reverse complement strand
GGCAACATCCTTGTAAATGCTCATACAATACTCAGAATCCCTACAGTGTGGAAACAGGCCCTTCAGCCCAACAAGTCCACACCAACCCTTGGAGCATCCCACCCAGACCCATCCCCTATAACCCACCTAAGCTACACATCCCTGAACACTACAGGCAATTTAGCATGGCCAATCCACCTAGCCTGCACATCTTTGGACTGTGGGAGGAAACCGGAGTACATGAGGAAACCCCCGCAGACAGGGGGAGAATGTGCAAACTCCACACAGACAGTCGCCCAACGGTGGAATTGAACCCAGGTCCCTGGCACTGTGAGGCAGTAGTGCTAATCACTGAGCCACCATGCCGCAAACTTGAGATGGTGCAAAGATTTAACAACTGCTAGCATTGGAATCCTGGAATCAGGTCCTGCATAGTATTTTTAGAATTCCCCCGTAGCTGAATGAACTGTGAAATTCAGCCCTCCTAATTATTTTTACTTGAAGAAACATAGTTCTTTAAATGAAAATAATAGCACAAAAAGACCATTTGAGCTTGGTCTGCCATTCACTAAGGCCACAGCTGATCCGATCATGCCCTTAGCGCCATATTTCTGCTAGATCTGCAAATATTTCTTAATTCTAAATAGCTCCTAGGGCTAAAGGGATGAAAGGGTATGGGGAGAAGGCAGAACTAAAGTACTGAATTGGATATTCAACCATGGCCATATCGAATGATGGCGTAAGCATGAAGGGCTGAATGGCTTGCTCCTGCTCCTATTTTCCATTTTTCTATATTTGACTCTTTGTGTTGCATAGGGCCTGAAAGGGTTACTTTGCATCTTAAGGTAAACTCTATCAGTATACAAAGGGCTGTTCCTGGGAGGAGCTAACCTGTGTCCACATTGTTTTTCCAAGTTCCATTTAATGTGTACAACACTTATTCATAAGTCTAACTTCAGGTCTCACAAGAGTGTATCATATGCTCAGATGTAACAACTAGCTACTAAGTACTATGTAATAAATTTTTCTCTTCAATAAAACTGAGCTTTTCTTCCATTGAAAAAAACGGTGTGTGGGCATCTTTCCCCACTTGGTATTAGTAATTTAGATTAATATCAATAGGAAAGAGTGGTGGCAGTGAGACGAATGAAACACTTCAGTTGGTTCAAATAGACACACCCACAACACATACCTCTCAGCAGTGACAGAAAGTAGAGAATCTTGCAAGCATATCCTGAATTGTTTGAGATAGGGTGCTGGTTAATTATGTCATCATTGTAAACAAAACTAATTTTTAAAATAAAATCTTTAAGATGGAAATAAAAAACTTGAGTACTTTTAGAGGAGAAATTAAAAAATGAATTGTGCTTTCAAAGTATACACAAATTGTTAATCCTTGAAATGAATTAAGGAGTTTTCTCAATATTACTAAAATTTTGTGGCTCATAAAATGGCACATAATGTTTTTGTTGTTTCGTGGCTACATAAGATTCTCATTCCAAATAGCAGGGAACAGAATCATAATTGTTATTCTCTCCAGCAGAAAAACACAGGGTCCTTTGGCAATAGCTGCACACAGTTGCTTAGCAACATGTCTAATAGTACAAGTGGTGGTAAAGTTAAGGATTTTTCAAAGCATGGGAGGTAAGGAAAACAATATCATACTGAGTTGCATGTTGTGCCTTAATTTCATGCCTTGGCTAATAAAAGTTGTTTAATTTCATTTATTTAATTTGGAGAACAATTTAGATGATTCTCATAGGGATTAAAGACGTTATGGAAATGTTCATGTGAAATTTCAAAAAAATTCCAAACTCTCATTGTCATTGGAATTATTTTCTGCATGGAATTTTTAAAACTCCATAAATCAATGATTTTATTTAGAGAAGACTACATCCTTTTACTACAGAAGACTAATCTTCCGAGTCAACAATTATGCTGCAGACTCATCCCCGGAAGTCACAGGCAACATTTTTCAGACTGCTTAATACAGAAAAGCATTGATAATTAGCTATGTCCTATACTGCCAGAGAAACTCAAATTACACAATTTAATTTTATTCCAAAATAGATAAATGATGGGTCCATTAAATTGTTCACAATTGATGTATTCCCTGAGTTATAGACACTATTGATTACAACCATGGAATTGCATGCTATAAAGATGATGTTCTTTATATTAGAATGTTTAGGTTTATGTTCCTTAAATCCGCAACTACTTTCTTATCATAGGTCAGTTATTTGCATGTCATTTTGCATCGTACTGAGAGACGTGATATTTTTCAATGTTCCAATCTTCAAGTTTGAATTGAGCAGCAGAGACAAGGCCTGGATTTGAAGAGATGCCTGCTACTCCCATCACTTAAGCTTCTGTAGAACCACTAGTGCAACTAGTCAAGATGAAGAGTCACTGGACTTAAAACACGAACTCCGTTTTCTTCCCACAGATGCTGCCAGATTTACTGAGTTTCATCAGCAATTTGTTTTTGTTTTCGTTAAGAAGTAGGCTCGAGAAGCATTGGGGTCTGGTATTTTGATCGGTCCTGTGTACACTTTATAGAAGTGTTATGTGGTCGTATTTGTGTTTTACATCTAAGCAATCAAGAAAGTGGTATTGGTCTCGGGGGAAGCCTACATTCCAAGACAGCAGCACCAACAAGGTAGGTGGCATTTGAGCTCATGGGCCTGTCTGTTCCAGATCGGCCACTTCCTCCCTTCTTTCTTTACCCTTTGTCTTTTATTTTTCCTTTTGCTTTTTCCTCATCTTCCTGTCAGCGGCAGTGAAGGTGACATTGCAGAGAAAGGCAGCCATAGTGGGATTCTTGGCGAGGCAGCAGCTTGGTCTGGCAGCAGAACCACGAACTCCTGGTTGTGGTAGACCTGGACCAGGGACACCTGGTTATTGGAGAGGCAGTGGCTGCTGGTTGCAGGAGTGTGCGGGTCCAGCACAAGTCCTAGCATCGGATTCCCGTCAGCAAGGAGGGTGCAACGACGAAGAGATGGCAGATCCAATGTTGGTGGGTGGCGCAGGTGGCAGAGGGATGGCAGCACGAGTATTGTTGATTAGCGGCTCAGGATTTATGGTGGAGATGGCAAATGAAGATACACTCTCTTCCAGCTATTTGTTGCCCGGATTGAGGCAGCAGTTGAAGCTTTACACTGTATTTTATGGTGTTGTTCACTGCCAAGTTTAAATGACAATAAATCATCAAGTCAAAAAGCCTGATGACAATACCGTTAATGCTGCACACCAACATCATTTGAACAGGAAACAGGTGCAATGGCAATGACACGAGTAACTCATTCAGTATGCTTGTACAGATAAACAAACCACTATAATTGGGAAGTCTAATTCCATCAAATCTATTTCCTCTCACCAAACTCACAACTATATAAAATTCCTCACTGCAAGTCACCAAATCCTAATCCTGAGCCATAATTTTAGCATAGCATCACTTCACTGTCAATAGAAAAGAAATGAAATACAAAATAGCTTTAAAGACCTCAATAAGTTCAATACATTAGTTGTTCCCTTCTGTGGTTGGTTTTGACTTTCAGACAACTGGCAAGAGTATACCAGCTGATCACCCATGCTCACGACAAAGAATCAGCCACTATTTCGCGTGCTGCTCCCATTCTCATTTTTTCACAAAGCTGTGAACAGCTTAACAGATCTCTCAATGCAATTACCTATGAGGCCTATCAATGTTAGGTTGGTCTGACAACCAGAAAGGTCAATGGGTGGTTTCAATCCAGGTTGAGAAAATAGACAATGAAACGGTTGTACTCATTGCATGACATGCTAGTAGACTTCCTTATCATAAAACTTTTTTTTGTCTCTTCTTGTTAAAGGCAGGCAAGGAGGCAGTAAACCAAACAAAATAATTTAGATGCAGTTCAAAAATTGCTTAAAAATTGGAGTTTGAAGGAAGTACCCGAGAACTAGGTGGTAAGGGTTCAAGAAAAAGTTGGAGCTGGTCTTATCTGTGATTTGGACGATAGGACTAGAGAGAGAGATCGCGTGAACCTCAGATCAACAGACCCCTATCTATCTAGGCTTTGTCATTTGCCCGGGAAACTGAATCTTTCCTTGGGATCTTGCAGACAACAATTTGAGCCATTGAGGAAATTCCCTTCGACCCCTTTTAAAATGTGGACGTTCCTGTACGGGTTGCAGCAGCATGCGGCCCACCTCCTCACCTTCGTCCACCACCTGGATATCCCTTGGAGTAATGTTCCACTCTGCAACGTTGGGATTGCACCTGGGGCTCTCTGCAAGGGTTTCCCTTCTTTCCTTTTGTGATCTGAAGGGAGAGGGAGTGTTGCTTGCAGCAATAAACATTTCAGTTCATTTTCCAGATACCTGACGGCATGTGTCTTTTGTGGCCTGGAGGAAACTGTTCTTCACATTTATTTTGAATGTTTATTTTTGCTAGCCCTATTTTGTTTTTTTTAAAAAAAAACACGGTAGGGGCAAGGTTCTACTTCTTGGCATTTCTTTGCTATCAAAAATTTTAAGGCTTATGTTTAATCGGTTGCAGGCTGGCCGATGGCTAGCCCAGCCTATCCATGGCTGGCAGATTCTGCCATATTAGGTGCAAGTGAAGGTGCAGTTTCTGTTGGGGACAGTTTGATTTATCCTTCACCTCCTTTTTTTCATACTGGTTCTTTGCTCATTCTTAATGGTAGCATTCCCCATGCAGCACCTCTAAACATTGCAATTATGGCTTGTGCTTCTCATTAGTGATGGTTGATGTGTTTTTACTTGCAAGTGGTCAGCGCTCCATACAACATGGTCTTGGGAAGGTGACTGTCATTCATCCAGGCTGCATGACCTGCCCACTGCAGTTGGTTTTACAGGAGGATGGCCTCAATTAGTGATGTTGGCTGTTTCCAGAGCTTCAACGTTCGTGATATAATTCTGCCAGCAGATCTCGAGGATGCTGTGGAGATAGCACTGATGGAAGCACTCGAGAATGTTCACAACAGCAGTACAAGACCTGTGGCTCAGCACTGTATAGAAGGGTAGTCAGAACTATGGCTTTGTATATTTTGATCTGTGCTCCGGTGCTAATATAAATCTTAATAGCTCTTTGTTTGCTTGGGACTTCAACTAAATAAGGCACCATAAGTCAGTCTGGTGAGGTAACTCAAGAGACTTCACCTAAGTTACAAATAATACTTATCAAAACAAGGCAGAGACTTTGACTCTTACTTTCTTGTTCAGCTTAGGGTGTCAGGTCAACACTTAGTCTCTGGTCTCACTTCAATACCTCAGAGGTCTTCTGCTTCCAATCAGACAGCAGGCTAACTTCAGTTCTAAACTTGGAACTTATGCATGAGCATCTGTTGCTTATAAACTCTTTCCAAGCCAAAGCCCACTGTATGATCAATTATGTCATTACATTCTGATTGGATTAGTGAAATGAGACTCACTTCTAATTGGTTGAAGGGTGTGTGATAAATCTAATTGGTTCTTAATGCTGATGGATATTGATTCCCACTACTTCATAACTAGTTCCTTAAGACAATAATTATCCACAAGCTCATCCTATTTTATGTGTGGATCCAGAGGATAGTGGTGGTTGAACACTTGGGGAGGTGATGACCTAGTGGCATTATTACTGGACTGTTCATCCAAAGATCTAGGTTCAAATCCCACCACGGCAGTGGTGGAATTTGAATTCAATGAAAATCTGGAATTAAGAGTTTAAGGATGACTATGAATCCATTGTTGACTTTTTTTTTGGGAAAAACCCATCCAGTTCACTAATGCCCCTTAGGGTAAAGGAAACAGCCATCCTTACCTGGTGTAGCCAACATGTGACTCCACAGGAATATGGTTGACTCTTAACTGCACTCTGGGCAATTAGGGATGGGTGGCAAATGCTAGCTTGTGATGTCCACATCCCATGAATGAATTGAAAAAGAGAGTAAAAACCAAAAGAACTGCGGATGCTGTAAATCAGGAACAAAAACAAAGTTGCTGGAAAAGCTCAGCAGGTCTGGCAGCATCTGTGGAAGAGAAAACAGAGTTAACGTTTCGGGTCCGGT
>NW_025967719.1:0-18568 GCF_021869965.1 Rhincodon typus | reverse complement strand
CGGGTCCGGTGACCCTTCCTCAGAACCGGACCCGAAACGTTAACTCTGTTTTCTCTTCCACAGATGCTGCCAGACCTGCTGAGCTTTTCCAGCAACTTTGTTTTTGTTCCTGAAAAAGAGAGTATTTCTCTTAGTGGTAGTGTCCCCACCTTGGGGCTGTGTCCCGGGTTCAAGTCCCACTTGCTCCAAAGGTTTCTTCTTAGCATCTCTGAACAGATTGATTACAAAATACAAAATGCTATGCTAGTGTTTCTACCTCTGAGCCAGACGGCTGTGTTCAAGTCTAACATGCTCCAGACGTGTGTGATAAAATCTCTGCATTGGTTTGAGAGGAGGGCCTGAGGGGTTCTTGAGCAGTTTAACAGAGGGAATGAGGAGGTTTTGGCAGCCTCAAAAGTAGACAAATCCCCAGGTCTAGATGAGCTATTTCCCACAATGTTGTGGGAGATGAGGGAGGAAATTTTTGGAGCTCTGACCCAAATTTTTATTTCCTCTTTGGCCATTGGAGCACTGCCAGTACAGGTAGTTCTTCAGTAACACGTATTTTGTTAAAGCAAATTGGCTGTAACGCGATTGATGAATAGTGGACACAGTTTAGATAATGTGAACTTTCTGCTGTACAGGTGTAGTGATTTCCGATAATGTGATTTTCAATTGCGATTTTCTACAATGCGAGGTCATACAAGAATGCAACTATCGCGTTACAGGAAAACTACCTGTAGTGTGGTTCCACTTTTCAAGAAGGATGGTGCAGATAAACCAGGGGAATTACAGAGCAATGAGTTTCACATGATAAGTTAGAAACACAGAAAGTAGGAGCATGGGTGAGCCATTCGGCCCTTTGAGCCTGTTCTGCTATTTATTACGATCATGGCTGATCATCCAACAATAGCCTATTCCCAGCTTTTCCTTATATCCTTTGATCCCCTCAGCCCCAAGCGTCATATCCAACTTGATATTGAAATCGTACAATGTTTTAGCCTCAACTATTTTCAGAGGTAGCGAATTGAACGGGCTCATTACTCTTTTGATGATGAAATTCCCTCATCTCAATCCCAAATGGTTTACCCTATGTCCTTAGACTGTGACCCCTGGTTCTGGACTACTCCACCATCAGGAACATCCTTCCTGCATCTATCCTGTCTAGTCCTGTTAGAATTGTACAGATATTTGAGATATGGAGGTGCAGAGAAGGTTCACCTGGATGTTGCAAGGAATGAAGCAATTGAGCTATAAGGAGAGAGTGGATAGGATTGGATTGTTTTCTTTAGAGCAGAGTAGGCTGAGGGGGTACATGATTGAGGTGTATAACATTATGAGAGGTATGCATGACATAAATGGGGAGCAGCTGATTGCCTTGGTTGAGATGTCAATTATGAGGGGGAATAGTTGTGTGGTAAGGGCAGGAGATTCAGAGTGAATTTGAGAAAAAATCTTTTTTCACTCAGAGGGTGGTGGGGGTCTGGAAGGTACTGCCTGGGAAAGTCTTGGAGGCTGTAAACCTTACAAGCTTTAAAAAATATTTGGATGACCACTTGAAATATCATAACATTCAAGGATATGGCATAAGTGCAGGAAATTGGGATTAACATGCCTTTAGAAGTAATTATTATTGGTGATACTCGATGGGCTAAAGGGCTTTGTCTACACACTATGACACTATGAGATCCCCCCTCATTCTTCTGTACTCCAGCGAATATAATCCTTAACAAGGAACTGGTCTTGGAAACCTTTGGTGCACTCCCTCTATAACAAAAGCATCTTCTTCAGATAAGGAGACCAAAACTGCACAATATTCCAGGTGTGGTCTCACCAAGGCCTTGTACAATTGCAGCAAGACATCCCTGCCCCTATACTTGAATCCTTTCTCTATGAAGACCAACATAACATTTGTCTTCGTTACTGCCTGCTGCACCTGCATACTTATCTTCAGCGACTGGTGGAACAAAGACAACCAGGTCTTGTTGCATGTTCCCCTCTCTCAATTTATAGCCATTCAGATAGTCTGCCCTGTTTTTGCCACCAAAGTGGAGAACCAGAGTGATAAGTAGATAAGCTGCCTACACACTCCACTTGTCCAAATCACATTGAAGCATCTTTGCATCTTCCTCATAGCTCACTGTCCCCCCAGCTCTGTGTCCTATATTGGGACAGAAACTATTGGAGAAAATTCTGAAAAGGAGAGAATTAATCTTCACTTGGAGAGACAAGGTTTGATCAGGGATAGTCAGCAAAGCTTTGTCAGAGGGAAGTCATGCCTAACAAACATGATTGAATCTTTTGAGGAGATGATCAGGTTTTAGATGTGGGTAGTGCAGTTTGATGCAGTTTACATGTTTTTCAGCAAAGACTTTGACAAGGTCCCACATGATAAATAAGTTAAAAGCATATGGGATCTAGGGTAACTTGACAACTTGGATCCAAAATTGGCTAAGTGGTAGAAGAGGGTAGTGGTAGAAGGCTGGTGCAATGGCACACCACAGAGGTCAGTGTTGGGTCCCTTATTGTTTATGACACATATAAACAATATAGAAGAAAATGTGGAGGTGCTGATAAGTAAGTATATGGATGACATGAAAATTGGCTGAGTGTTTGACAGTGAAGAAGGTCTCAGTTACAGAAGAATATAGACAGATTGGTCAGATGAGCAGAACAGTGGCAGGCGGAACTTAACCTTGTTATGTGTAAAGTGATGCACTGTGGAAGAAGTAACCAAAAAAGGGAGTGCTCAATGAATTTCAGGGCACTAGGAAGCTCAGAGGAACAGAGGGATCTTGGGGTTTTGGTCCACAGATCCCCGGAAGCAGAAGGACAGGCTAATTGGGTAAATGATTTTTTTGTGTCTCTGTTGTTGTGGGTGCCTGGAATGAGCTTTTAAAGATAAAGAATAAAGCGAAAAAGATGATTATAACTTCACATCTATATGAAACTAATACTAGAGATCACAAAGTACGAATATAAACAAATTGTGATACAGATCGCAGACAAAAGCGGAAAGATGTGTGATATCCTTATACATTCAGTTAATACATTGTTCTATGTAATAAAATTCCAAAGGATTTTGGGTGGCACGGTGGTTAGCACCCAAGACCGTGCGTGACTGTGTGAAGTTTGCACATTCTCCCTATGTCTGTATGGGTTTCCTCCCACAGTTCAAGCCACCTAACCTGCACATCTTTGGCTATGCTAAATTGTGCTGTAGTGTGCAGGTTCGGTGGGTTAACTATGGTAAACGTGCGGTTACAGGGATAGAGTGGGGTGCTGGGTCTGGTTGGAGGCTCTTCAGAGTGTCAGTGCAGGTTCAATGGGCTGAATGGCCTTTATTTACACTATAATGATCCTGTGATCCTGTTTTATTATACAGTAACAAACATGTTGATTCAAAGTTTACTCTAATACAAAGATTAAGTTTAGCCAAATCTAATTGCTTCTCTTCTAAGTCTTACAAATTAAGACAAAGCCAGTGGCATAGCACAGCTGTTAAATTTTTCTTTCCCAAATCACTCCTTCCTTAACTTGCTCTGTTGCCCACTTAGGATTTAATGAACTAAGAAGATGTTAGCTCACCTTGTTCAACCTTGAAGCTTGCACATTCTCACAATCTGGCTCTGAAATGGAAATGATCTGAACAGGGCCTCTGGTATTTGTCCTGCAATTTTGAAATAGACTTTTGCATTTACCTTCTCTCTGTTTACCAACCCACAGTAGATTTTGTCGTCAAGTGAGGCTAAACAGATTCATGTGATCTTGAGTGTTATAATTTACACTGGTTACAGATAAGCAGAATGATATAATATTAGATCAATGAATATACTTTGATCGTGTGATTATGTCTAAATTATTCTCGAAATATTAATTTCCCTACTAGTCCTCCAAGTTTGCAGTCAATTTCTCCAAAACTTTTTTAAGAGCATGTTAGGCATTTTTTGGAATCAGTTAGGAACCATGGCTGCATGCAACTAGAGATCCTATGATAGACAAAGGGACTGGATGTACTTTCTGGGAACAATTGAGCACTTGGTTGTAGGAGATGGTGAAGCAGAGAAGTAGTTATTTTTAAGGGATTAAGAGGAACAGAGCACTGCTCTGGGCACCACAAGATTAAAATGACTCATTGTCATTCTGGATTTGCTTTCACTCCCTCCTGTGCTATTGGATTCCTGCCATCTCCTTACCTGCCTGTTCTCCAGATTGCCCAAAATTGATCTGGAGCCCTCAAACTGCGGTGAGGCAGATGGGTAATGAGACATCCCCCATCACTTAGACACATGCCTACAGCCTGAGAATTAAAATCTATTACAATTGACTTGCCTGCAGCAAAGTCACAGTTCAGGAAATTAATTATTTGATACTCCAGAGCCAGTGATTTTTTGAATAGGCTATTGGGGAACCATAACTATTGGTGCTATATCATCTGCCTTCTTAATGATGTGTAAAAGGTTTTCAAAGGTAATGGAGGATCACTCACAGTTGGCTGCTGATTCATCAGACCTTTTCCATGTAATTGTTTATGACTCAGCTCCCAGACCCATTTTAGACCTAACATAGCTGGCCATAATTTTGTTAAGAATACCAACCCATGCCAACATTCCCATCATCAAAACCAGAAGTTCTCATCTCAGCAGAACTGCCATGTGAAAAGTAAGAATCTACCTGAACACAATTCGTTGATGAAAGGTGATTTTTGAACAGGCGAGCTCTGTATTGGCATGGAAATCAGTGCCATGAATGTTGCCACTGAGACCTATAGAGATCTTAACATTGCAATGCATTTCTATAGCCAAGAGCCATGGAGGAACATTTTTGGCTGACAGGTCCTGGCAGCTGAGGAAATAAACAAGTGTGTGAGGGAAATCTTGTGCTGCAAATCAGCTGATTGATTACCCTGTTGTAGCACCAGTCACATACCAAGTGAAGACTCATACACTGTTGTGAGCATTAATCATATTTTTAACTTAAAGAAGAGAAGCTGTATAATCTAAGAGGAATGATACTTGCATAGGGGGACTGCAATTCAAACCACAAAATCAGAGATACTTATTGACACTGGAGTGGTGGGTAGTGTTGACAGCTGTACACTTATGTTTCATTTTGTCAGTAAATTTTAAATGAGTAAAGACTGACTTCATGTCTCTTTTTCCTAGGGTGGAGGTAGCTATTACGAGGGGGCATAGTTTTAAAGTGAGTGGAGGTAGATATAGGGGAGACGTCAGAGGTAGGTTCTTTACTCAGAGAGTGGTAGGAGCATAGAATGCATTGCCGGAGAGGGTAGTGGAGTCGGCCTCATTAGGGGCATTTAAGCAGCTATTAGATAGGCATATGGATGATAGTATAAGGTAGGGGTGGAGGTTAGATAGACCATAGGTTTAGGGTAAAAGTTCGGCACAACATCGTGGGCCGGTGGGCCTGTACTGTGGTGTACTGTTCTATGTCCTATGTCCTATGTTCATACGTGCCTCCTACTCCAGAGTGAGGGAAGTGAATGCTACTAATGTAAATTTAAATGAACACTGAAACGGCCACTAGGTCTTCAGCTGTAGGTATTATCACTAGATTATTAATCCAGAGACCCAGATAACGTTCTGGGGACACGGGTTCGAATCCAGCCACGGCCGATGGTGGAATTTGAATTCAATAAAAATAATCTGGAATTAAGAATCTACTGATGACCATGAAACCATTGTCGATTGTCAGAAAAACCCATCTGGTTCACCAGCGTCCTTCAGGGAAGGGAATCTGCCATCCTCACTTGGTCTGGCCTACATGTGACTACAGAACCATAGCAACTTAGTTGACTCTCAATTGCCCTCTGAAATGGCCTTGCAAGCCATTCAGTTGTACCAATTGCTACAAAGTTTCAAAGAAATGAAACTGGATAGATCACCAGGCATTGAACTAGTCACCGGAAAATGGCAGGAACAGCCGTGTTGACCCTGCTAAGTTCTCCTCACTAACATCTGGGGGCTAGTGTCAAATTTGGGAGAGCTGTCTCACGGATGAATCAAGCAATAGCTTGATGTAGCCATACTCACGGAATCATACCTCCCCAGCAGGACAGACCGAGCAGAGGTGGCGGCACAGTGGTATACAGTCAGGAGGGCATTGCTCTAGGAGTCGTCAATATTGACTTCGGACTCCATGAAGTCATGTGGCTTCAGGTTAAACATGGGGCAAGGAAACCTCCTGCTGATTACCACATACTGTCCTCCCTCAGCTGATGAATTGGTATTCCTCCATGTTGAACAACACTTGGAGGAAGCACTGAGGATGACAAGCGCACAAAATGTTCTCTGGGTGGGGGCTTTCAATGTCCACCACCAAGAGTGACTTGGTAGCAGTACTACTGATTGAGTTGGTCGTGTCCTAAAGGACAGAGCTGCTGGACTGGGTCTGCAGCAAGTGGTGAGGGAACCAACAGGAGGGAAAACCATACTTAGCCTCATCCTTACCAATCTGCCAGCTGCAGTTGCATCTGTCCATGAGAGTATCAGGAAGAGCAACCCGAACAGTCCTTGTGGAGACAAAGTCCCGCCTTCACATTGAGAATAACTTCCATTGTGTTCTGTGGCACTATCACCGTGCTAAATGGGACAGATTTTGAACAGATCTAGCAACTCAAGACTGGGCATCCATTAGGCACTATGGGCCATCAACAGCAGCAGAATTGTACTCTAGCACAATCTGTAACCTCATGGCCCAGCATATCCCCCACTCAACTGTTACCATCAAGTCAGGGTATCAATCCTGGTTCAATGGAGAGTGCAGGAGGGCATGGCAGGAGCAGCACCAGGCATACCTGAAGATGAGGTGTCAACTTGGTGAAGCCACCAAACAGGACTACTTGCCAAACAGTATAAGCAGCAAGTGATAGACATAGCTAAGCGATCCTACAACCATTGGAGCAGGTCTAAGCTCTGCAGTCCTGCTACATCAAGTCGTGAATGGTGGTGGACGATTAAACAACTCACTGGAGGAGGACGCTCCACAAACATCCCTAGCCTCAATGATGGAAGAGCTCAGCACATCAGTGCAAAAGATAAGGCTGAAACTTTTTGCAGCAATCTTCAGCCAGACGTGCCAAGCAGATGATCCATCTCGGCCTCCTCCAGTGGTCCCCAGCATTACAGGTACCAGTCTTCAGCCAATTCGATTCACACCATGTAATATCAAGAAACAGTTGGAGGCACTGGATACTGCAAAAGCTAGGGCTCTGACAACATACTGGCAATAGTACTTGTGCTCCAGAACTTGCCACTCCCCTAGCCAAGTTGTTCCAGTACAGTTACAACACTGGAATCTACCCAAGGTATGTCCGGTACATAAAAAACAAAGCAAATCCAACCCGGCCAGTTACCACCCCATCAGTCTACTCTCAATTATCAGTAAAGTGATGGAAGTATCATCAACAGTGCTATCAAGCAGCGCCTGCTCAGCAATAACCTGCTCAGTGATGCCCAGTTTGGGTTCCATCAGGGCCACTCAACTCCTGATCTCATTGCAGCGTTGGTTCAAACATGGTCAAAAGAGCTGAATTCCAGAAGTGAGGTGAGAGTGACAGCCCTTGACATCAAGGCTGCATTCAACCCAGTGTGACATCAAAGAGCCCTAGTGAATCTAGAATCAATGGGTATCGAGAGGTTTAGAGGTTAGAGTCATACCTGACACATAGGAAGGTGGTCATGGTTGTTGGAGGTCAGTCATCCCAGCTCCAGGAAATCTCTGCAGGAGTTCCTCAGGGTAGTGTCCTAGGCACAACCATCATCAGTTGCTTCATCAATGACCTTCCCTTCATCATAAGGTCAAAAGTGGGTATGTTCACTGATGATTGTACAATGTTCAGCATCATTCGTAACTCCTCAGACACAAAAGCAGTCCGTGTCCAATTGCGACAAGATCTGGATGATATCCCAGGCTTGGGCCGACAAGTGGCAAGTAACGTTTGCACCACACAAATGCTAGGCTATGACCATCACCAACAAGAGACAATCTAACCACTGCCCCTTGACATTCAATGGTGTTACCGTCACTGAACCTGTGAGTTATTATTGATCAGAAACTCAGCTGGACTCACCTCAAACAAGATGGCTACAAAAGCAGGTCAGAGGCTAGGAATACTGCAGTAACACACCTCCTGACTCCCAAAATCTTGTCCACCATCTACAAGGCACGAGTCAGAAGTGTGATGGAATACTCCCCATTTGCCTGGATGAATGCAGCCCCAACAACACTCAAGAAGCTTGACACCATCCAAGACAAAGCCCTACATCCACAAGCATCCACTCCCTCCACCACTGACGCTCAGTAGCAGCAGTGTGTACCACCTACAAGATGCACTGCAGAAATTTGCCATAGATCCTCAGACCAAACCCACGACTGCTTTCATCTAGAATGACAAGGGCAGCAAATAAATGGGAACACCACCACCTTCAAGTTCCCATCCAAGCCACTCGCCATTCTGACTTGGAAATATATCACTGTTCCATCTCTGTTGCTGAGTCAAAATTCTTCCCTCCCTATTGGCAGTGTGGGTCAAACCACAGCAGGTGGACTGCAGTTGTTCGAGAAGGCATCTCACCACCACCATCAAGGGCAACTAGGGATGGGTGATAAATGCTGGCCAGCCAGCAACACCCACATCCCACAAAATGAATAAATCAAAAAAATTATAAATCACCTTCAGCATACACTTGCAATGCCTCTAAGTATCTGAGAACAGCCAAAAGTTCTTTACGCACCTTGAAAGTGCAATATCGCTTAAATTTTAGCGCACAACTTTTGACTTAACCTATATTGTTTTTAAGAGATTACTTTTCTCTTAATCAAGTATTAAGAAAATATATTGCGAATAGTAGTACATTCTCTTAAGGTTTTCTGCAATAAGTGACTGAGTAATGCGATTTCTGTAAATTTAATTTTCATAGTTTATCTTTTCATTCTGCCTAGACCAGTTGTTATAGAACTTGTCATATTTTTCTATGTGAGAAATTACTATGATAATTGATACCCATATGGGACCCCCGAGAAAAACAAGTTGTTGCATATGCAAAGCTGAAGTTAAATGAATGATAGAGACATGTCCCTTGCTATTGGTGTATGGCGTGTTTCATTGTATGCAGAGTTATGTGCTGCCCTCATCTAAACGGTATGCCATCAAGGACTCTTCTGAGACCTAAGAACATTTTTTATTCCTTATGTTCCCAATGGAGGTCATTTACACCGAGAGTCTTGCATCCTGACACTGGTGGAATGTTGGTCGCTGCAGCTGCCTTCCTTAGAAGGCAAAGACACATGCAGGAGGACTGGGGCCAATGGCGAGCCCAAAAAAAAGCAGCAAGCCATCACTCAGGTCGAGAAGTACCCAGATCAGGGAGAGATCACATGCGCATAATCCCTAGGATGTGTGGGCTTTGCACCAGCACCCGAGCCTTTTAGCCGCAATTTCATTTCCTGTGCATGAGCAAGACAGTGTTAATGCAGGCTCCGTACATCCTGGGACACTGTGATTGAACTATGCCAGATGTTGGAGCAGGACCCAAGGGCTGCAGGAGTAGGAAGCCATCCTATCCCAGTGGGTATGAAAAAGATAGTCACATTGTAGTTCTATGCTACTGACTCCTTCCAGAGATTGACTGGTGACCTGTGTGGGCTCTCTCCATTGTGTACTCACCCTTGCATCAAGATAATGACTGATGCCATCTGTGCAAGATCATATCAGTACATTGTGGTTTATAATGGTGAGGTCCGTGCCACAGCCTGGGGAGGAGGATTCAGGAATAGGGTCACTGGACCCGAAACGTTAACTCTGTTTTCTCCTTCACAGATGCTGCCAGACCTACTGAGCTTTTCCAGCAACTTTGTTTTTGTTCAGGAATATAGTTGGGTTTACCCAGGTACAGTGTGCCGTCGACTGCACTGTAGAGGGCTTTATCACCGTGCTGTAGAATTCATCAAAAGGAAGAAGTTTGATTCAATTCATGTTCAGGTGATCTGTGATCACTGTTATTGCTTCGTGGAGGAGTGTTTCCATTACCCTCAAAGCCACTGCAACTCCTACTCCTGCATTCTGTTGTACCTGGTGTGTTTGAGGGTCCAAGTGTGCTCTTGGGAACTACGATGATGACAAGCAAAAGGTTCTTAGCAGTACCAGCTAAATTTGGTTTAGTGAGGTTAAAGCTGGTAGACTAGACCTCAACTTGTGGAGATAGAACCAATGTGAAGAAGTAAATTGAGAAAATGCTGGGGAAACTCGGCAGGTCTGGTACCATCTGTGTGCTTAGAAACAGCTAAGATTTCAAGTTGGATATAACTCTTCATAAATTCAGAATTTTAGATCCTCGTACTCGCAGTGCTTTATTTTTATTATTACGATGGAGTAAACTACTTAACATCATCTTTGTTAAGTGACTTCATGCAGATCTGCCTATCCATGATGATGTGTATGATCACTGCACAGATCTTGTGGAGATAAAGTTTCACACAGGAAAAGAACTGGGAGACTAAAACTGAGAACTCATGAGGTACTCTAGGCCATCAACAGGAGCAGATTATACACCAATCCAAGCTGTAATGTCCTAAGCTGATGCTTCTCCATCACTGTCAAGTCAGGATATCTATTTTTGTTCAGTGTAGTGTAGAACACAGTGCTCAAGCATGATTAGAATGAAGGACCAACCTAAAGAAATTTCTGAACAGGGTTATCTATGAACTAAAGACAAAAAGCAGCAGTGTATAGGCTGGTCCTAATGGCCGTAAACCTACAGATCAGAAAAAAAGACTCGGTACACCTTTTAGTAGGCAACAGACCATATAATCATAAGATATAGGAGCAGAATTCGGCCATTCA
The DNA here is from genome assembly GCF_021869965.1 of Rhincodon typus. Taxonomy (NCBI): domain Eukaryota; kingdom Metazoa; phylum Chordata; class Chondrichthyes; order Orectolobiformes; family Rhincodontidae; genus Rhincodon; species Rhincodon typus. The sequence goes on along the minus strand of NW_025967719.1, from coordinate 7,725 downwards.
GCCCATTGGGTCTGCTCCATCATTCAATCTGGGCTGAACCAAACTAATAACAAGATTAGAATGTCATGCAAATGAGAGAGACAATGCTGAATTGCTTGGAAGTGTGTGCAGACATGCAAACGTGTCAAGTTGGTGAGTAGTTTATTGCAAATGCAGCTCAACACAGGAAAATATGAAACTGTATTTTTTAGGCTAAATAACAATGAAAAGAATCATAGAATCCCTACAGTATGGAAACAGACCCTTTGGCCCAACAAGTCCACATGACCCTTAGTTCATCCCACCCAGACCCATCCCCCTAATCTACACACCCCTGAACACTATGGGCAATTTAGCATGGCCACTCCACCTAGCCTACATATCTTTGGACTGAGGGAGGAAAGCCATGCAGACAAGGGGAGAATGTGTAAACTCTACACAGACAGTTGCCCAAGGGTGGATTTGAACCTGGGTCCCTGGTGCTGTAAGGCTACAGTGCTAACCACTGAACCACCATGCCATCCCAAAAGGAGTAGCAACTAAGTTAACAGAATAGAGGAGCAAATTTGTGAATCTTTAAATGTCAGCATGTGAGTAGAGGAGGCTGTGGCAAATTGCAAGATCTCAGCATTTTGTTATATAGCAGAAAGACTGTGATGTGGCTGGGATGAATGTTCCTTTTACATCTTATTTGAGATGTTAAGTACTGAAGAACATTGTGACACATTTTGAAACTCCTACATTTGACTTTGAGGAGCTCTGTGCAATTTGAAAGGTTGCTCTGTGTGCACACTGTGTTCCCCTACATGGTGAGTCAGCACAGTATGTAACTGAAAAAAATTGCCTGAAAACATATTTGGGTACCATGGTAAAATACAATCTTAACAAAAGAGAACTGGTATAGTTACAAATGAAGCTTTTGCATTTGGTTGAAAGTGAGCTAAATAGGGTTGTGGATAGGGTAAATATTTTCATTACTACAAATGAGACCAGCTACTTCTGGTGTAGTTTTTAACTAATATTGTCTGAGGGACCCCAGCACTATGATCTAGTCTGAAATTATTGAAATTCTGGACTCATTATGATGATTAAGAATGTAATTCTCCATGCAATTCTATTTGTGAGAGGAAGCAGTTGCTACATGAGTTTGTTGCAGATTACGTTCTAAATTAAAGAAGCTCTCTCATCACTGAGTATGGTGGGAACTTAGAAATGCATCTTTAGGACATGGCTCGTAGGTAAAAAAACAATAAAATCCACGTCAAGTTTCTGACCACAGGCAATTAACTCATCCGGAAGGAGGCCTGTGATCAGATCACGGCCATGGAAATTACAAAACAAGATTGTTGCAAGTTTCAAGGGATTTGTTTTCCAGTAGCAGCAGAAATGTTCCATTGGATTTCAGTGAGATTCATGCCATAGCAGCCAAGTTCCCAGAATTAGATGCTGCCTTTCCCATGGTCATCACCAACTATTTATCTGCCCACATTTACATTCAAAGTGTTATGCCTGTGAGAAAATGTTTTATATCCAGGTAGTTTGTAAGAATGGAAGAAACCATAATACTCCAGGTCACGGTAAAGCTCCAGTCCACAGCAATGCACCCAGCTGAGGCCATGGTAGATCTAAAATTAGTTCAGGAGTCTGGAAATCCTCAAGTACTCATATGATAGGTATGGAAGCAACAGTCGATGATATGGAGGAGGAGGATCAAGAGTTGTACTTAGTCAGTGAACAAGAGAAACAACACATGGAAGATGTGAATAATAGGGCTGAACATATAGTCTCAGTGCCAACAGTCAGAATTAAAGTCAAAGATTCACAAGTATCAATGATGAACTTAACAACTGCCGCAGTGTCTGTTATCTCAGAAAGAGGGTACAGGAAGAGAGTACTTTCTACGACACAAAACCAGTGTGAAACTAGCTAGTTTTTCCAAGAACAGTATATCTAAGTAGGCAAAGTTAGTTTTAGAGTAGCATATGATTATACATTCTACTATTTTGCTTTGGTAATAGTAGGCGAGAACAAAGTCTCCCTGATGGAAAGAAATTGGTTCAACTCAATTAGGGCACTACCAGGGAGCAGATTCAGATCAATTTGGTGGTATTTCCCAGACACCCTGAAGCTTTAGATATGCCTTTTGGGATTTTAATAAGGCAGTAGGTAAATAATCCGTTTCTCTGTGGCGGGTTAAAGTACTCAGAAATGTTCCGCTGCATAGGTGTTCCCAACCTAACTTGTTTTGCATTCATTAACATCTTATTGGAATTACATTCATGGGTAGAATCTTGCTAGCTAAAAATGGAGAAGACTTGTGTTCATAAACCTAACTATTTATATGAGGCATGTACCTGACAGGATAGATTACTTCATTCAATCACCAGTGAGTACAAACTTTTTTACTAACTTGACTGCTTCTTTGCTCAAATCCTCACACTGTAAGGGGTGAGGGCAACCATGTTCAGCAGCTCATGAGAAGGTGCAGCCAGAGATGTTCAGGCTTCTTGCATTTAAATGCTTACAGTGTTAGGATGAATGATGCCAGGCCCATTAGTCCAATCAAGGCAGCCACACTGGCTCACTGAAACACATCCCAGCAGGACAGGCAAGCCCTCCTTAACTGAAAAGGAGGATCAAGTTGATTGGGCCATTAACTTAAATTAGGGTGCAACTTGAAGGGGGAATTGCCAAAAAAATGTAGAAAGGTGGACTGGGTGCAAAGGAAAGGATGGGAAAACAACTTAAAGGACATAGTTGTTGGTGTACTGGAGTGATTGTACACGCTTCCATCCAGTACCTTCTTCATCAGTTCCGTTAATTCTTACCCTTCTAAGCTTTGGTGGGTAAAATGTTAGCCTGAACAAACTTTCCTCGTAACGCAACTCACACATTCCAGCTATTAGTCTACTAAACATTCTCTGAACTACTTCCAATGCATTTACATCCCTCCTTAAATAGGGAGACCAATACTATACATAGTACTCCAGATGTGACCTCACCAATGCCTTGTCCAGCTGAACCATAACATCCCTACTTTTGTAACCAATTCTTCCTACAATGAATATCTATTAGCTTTCCTAATTACTTGCTGCACCTGCACAGTAAACTTTTGTGAATCATGCACTAGGATACCCCGACCTCTCTACATCCCAGAGCTGCAGTCTCTCACCATTTAGATGGGATGCATTCTTTAATAAATCTTGTCAAAATGGACAATTACACATTTTCCACTCAATACACCACTTACAAGACTCTTGCCCATCCACTTAAGCTATGTAAATCCCTTTGTAGCCTCCCTAAGTATTTTTGACAACTTACTTTGCTCTCTATCATGGTGTCATCAGCATATTTGTTAACCATAACTTCGGTCTCTTCAACCAACTCATTTATATAGACTGTGAAAAGTTGATGATCCAGCACTGATTCCTGCAACACTACTTACTTACATCTTGCCAATCAGAAAATGTACCATTTATGACTATTTTCTGTTTCCTTTTAGCTAACCAATCTTTTATCCATGCCAATACATTAATCCCTGCACCACGAGCTTCTGTTTTCTACAATGACCTACGAAGGGGCACCGTATTAAATGGGGTTATTGAAATTCAAATACTGTGCATCGCTGGTTCTTCTTTATGCATAGTATATCTTATTTCAAAGGAACTCCAGTAAATTTGCAATTGATTGAGATAATCCATCCCACCTCTCAGCAGAAGGTGAATTTTAGGCATTTCAGCTGCCTAAACTGAAAAGGTCTAATGGAAGAAAAAAATGAGGAAATTTTATCAAGGCCACAGGAAAGGCGGGAGATCCATTATTAAAACCATGGTAAAAGAAGGAGGTATTTAGTCAAACCACAGAGATCTGGAATCATTCAGAAAAAGAAAGTTAAAGAAAAAATGATTGAGGTACGGCATCATTTACTAAAACCTCAAACAACAGGATTAATTCAGTTAAACAGTTAAGTATCACTTATTTATCTGAAAAATATTGGGATTTATCCAGAGGTACCACCGAAAAGGCAGATACCCTCCATTTTAGCAACAAGGAGATGGAAATTGACTATTTTGATCACAAAAATGTGGGAATCTCCACCAGCAAAGAGCAACAGCTGTGCTATTAATGGAAAATATTTTCTAAACACCTTGTAAGTAAGGAAAACAAATAATCACATTAGGATGACATGGCATCAGAAATTGTAATAATTTCAAAGATGGGCCAAGTAGAACACAGATTTGGGCATCATGGGAGAAAACAATCCTTGAGATATGGAATAGCTTCCAAATTAAATACTAGATCAGAAGTTGAACAATTTAATACATTTTTATGTACAATTGGGAGTATAGCTGATGATGTTATCACTTACCAATGTGTAAAGGCAATAGTAGATAGTTATGAAGAAGGACTGAAGCCTTTAACAGTTACTTTTGCCTTAGAAGAAATAAAATTATTGAGTAAGAAGATGTCCACATTCGGCAGAATCCATGGATCTCCACAGATAAGTAGAAAAATGTGACTATGGTGGTTTTAAGTCAGTGCGCATAAGAAACAGAACTGTTTTTGGAATTGCTGATGAGTTTTTGGCTGATTTATGATAGACAAAAGCAGCTGTGACTCACATGAAAGCCATACAGATGGCGAGGGAAGCTTAAGATCTGGAGTAGTACAGATAATCATGAAAGGAGAAGATCAGCCTTATCACAAGGGATTAGCAGGATCCATTCAGCCCTTTAAACAGAAAATCATAGAAGACGCATGTAGGAAACCAATACAGCGAGCAGGATAGACAGCAGATACCAAAGGTCCTTGTAATCACTACATGTCAAGGAAATATTGCAGACACAAGGAGTACCCAGCTATTAAAAAGAAATGTGTTATCTGTAATAAAATAGGTCACTTACAAAAAATGTGCTGAATTAGGAGGATCAGAGAAAAGCAGGAAGTCAAATTTCTAACCTCCCAAAGAGATTAATGATATAGAACAGACTACAATCAAACAAAAGCTGAACATATTTCTAGGGAAAAAAGATGATTCAGACATAGCCATTTGGCAAGAAAACCACAAAACCAAAAGTAATTGGAACAGGAGTAGGCTGATTAGCCCCTCAGGCCTGCTCTGCCATTCAATTGGTTCACGGTTGATCCAACACTCCTTATGTCCATTTTCCTCATAACCCTGGATTCCCTTACTGATCAAGGATCTATCTATCTCAACCTTAAATATACAGAAGAACTCAGCAGCAAGAAGTTCCAAAGACTCAAACCTTTGAGAAAAGAAATTCCTCCTCATATCAGTGTTAAATTGGTGCCCCTTAATTCTGTGACTATGCCCTGTGGTCCTAGACTCTCCCATGAGGGGAAACATCCTTTCAGCATTTACCTTGTCAAGCCCCATAAGAATCTGATAAGTCTCAATGAGATCACTTCTTGTTCTTCTAAACTCCAGTGAGTAGAGTCCCAACCTATTTAGCCTTTGCTCATAAGACAATGCCTCCATACTGGGGATCATCTTAGTGAACATTCTCTGAACTGCTTTCAATGAAACAATATCTTTCCTTAAATAAGGAGACCAAAACCTTTATGGAACTCTAGACATGGTCTCACCAGCACCTTGTACAACGGCAGGACGAATTCCCTACTCTTACACTCCAACTCCCTTGGAATAAGGACCAAAATTCCACTAGCTTTCCTGATTTATGTCAGTGGGCATCTCATTAATTTCACCTTGATACAGGGGTTGGAGTCATTTTATCAGTGAACTCTAATAGTGAAACATGATTGAAATTTACTTTTTATAACTTACAATAGTATAACTGGTTGAAAGGTATAAAAGGGACACTGTGGGTTTTCTGCTAAGACATGTATGTACTTACAACTGGAAGATGTGAACATGTTATGATATAATTGGATAATATAAACATTTGTATTGCTTCAAATATATTTGGCTAATATAATCGTGTGTGCTAATTTGAATATGATAGGATAATATAGTCATGAGTACTAACCTGGAATGTAGACTACATGACTACTGTTGGATAGAGATATGACTGAGTAAATGTGTAACTTTTGATTGGAAATTATTATCTGTAGAAATAGCTGATTGAAACTTGTTATTGATACAAAAAGTATAAAGCTTTTGTTTAGTATAATAATGTTTAAGCTAAGTGCTATCATTTGATGTGTACATCTTCCATGCTTGCATAATAAACATTTTAATAAAGAGATCTGAGTCTCTTTTGGTCTAACGTGGGAATGAAGTATTAAAATCACACTTTCACTGATCCAGGATGTATGGCGTGTAAGATTAAAGATATGTTACAAGCCACTCGACAACACAAAGGGCATCAGACATTTGTGAGATTATAGGTAATCCACACAGATAGCTCAAATCTGGAGATGGGTTTCATTGTACTGGATCACTGAGAGAATGGTGACAGTGAATAGGAGGAAATTGGAAATATTGTGAATGGGAATGGGCCTGGAAGCTCCAGAAGGGGAGCATTTACATAGGTCAAAGTAATTCTGATCACTATGTGGGGGAAATGTAGACTAATAAGGACATAGGAATTTACAAATGACATGGGCTCTGGATGTGGAGTGGGCAAATTAATTGTAATACATAAGGGCTTAACACACTTTATGTGACAAAGGACCTGTGCTCAAAAACCTGTGCTTTTAAATAAACCTGTTGGACTATAATTTGATGTCGTGTGACTTCTGATTGGGCTCAACAGAAACAGGGGAAATTGAAATGTCATAGGGTTTACAGGGTCAGTAACATAAAAGGGGACATGAAGGATGGGGAGACATTCCAGCATCATAGGAGGAGCCCACATCTCACTTACACTGAAATGAATGTGAAATTTTGTCAGGTCAGATCAAAGTCTACTGTGTAATAAGTATAAAAATGGCTGACACTGCATGTAAAGTTGATGGAATAAGTTACTGTTTATGTATTCAGGAGTGAAGTGAAACTTTTAGAATTGAATAGAATTGCTCATGGTAACTGTTGTAATCAGGCCCCATAGATTTAGTAATTTCTTCCACCTGATTTCAATTTGAAATTCCAAGATTGCAAATTTTGAATTATGTCCTCAAGCAAACATGAACATTACACTGTGTGCACTAATTGCCTCTTTGTTATGTCAGCTAAACAAATGTAATCAAACAAAGGCACTTAAAAGCATCTCCTGAGTTTTTCATATCAACAACACAATCCAGAGCTAGAATTGGAGTTGCTGCCACATTGGTACACTGTTCTCATCCTATATAATGAAATGGTCTATGATGGGGGAGGGAGTCTTTTGTTTCGAAGGCTGTGGAGGGGCCTGTCATTACCCACAAAAGGCAGCATTGCATATAAGTGTATGTTAGTGAATACTTACAGTTTAAGAAGAGAGGAAATAATCTGTGTCCTTATGCAGTTTATAGTATCTTGGAATATCTTTACGAATAATGGCCCACAAATGAGACTTTTAAGGTTGCCTCTGATTACTGATGCTTCATACAGATGACAATGATCAATCTGCAATGACTAATGACATAGTCAAAATGCTTATGAACAGGATTAGTGTCACACACAGTTACTCACTGCATGCAGTCCACGTTGGAGGGCACTATGATTATAGATGACTTTAACCTGCACTGTGAAAGTGCCTGATTAATGTAGTTGCACATTGCTCATGAGTAGAGCCCATGTGCTCAGACAGAATAGAAACACTTACTCCATCCACTCCGACTGTG
>NW_025967718.1:0-25000 GCF_021869965.1 Rhincodon typus | reverse complement strand
ATTTTTCTCCACAGATGCTACCAGGCCTACTGAACTTTTCCAGCAATTTCGATTTTTGTTGCTGATTTCACCATAGTTTATAAGTGCACTGTTCAACAATTGGGCAAAAATAAATTCACCAAACATTGGAAGGTTTTTTGCCTATTTCCCCAATTTTTATTAATATGGTGTTTAATAGGCCCAAGATAATAATTGTTAATTTTCCAAATTAAGCTTGATTGGAATGAAGGCTGGGGAATTCTTTCCATGTGTTTTGGAAAAAACAATGACATTCACAAATCATCACATGATCAGCAACACTCTGTACATAAACTCTCACAAACATCATGTTGCATGTTGCCAAATTCTGCAAATCAGGTGAAAATTCGTAGTAGAATCCCAAAGTGTTGAAATAGACTGAGCCTTAAAGAAATTATTTTAAGGGGCCTTTAAAATAACTTGAACTTTCAGGGCATAAATATCATAATTTAAGTTGGAAATATGACTTTTGAGGATTTTTTTTGTTTATTGTTAACTTGTTTATTAGAGTTTTCAATTAGAGGAAACTGGTAAAACTAACCTTTTTTAAGAGCAAGCGTTTCGTGTTATTGAATAACTTCAAGTTACGATAATGAAACATATTGCGGAAACAGGAAGCAAAGTTAATATGAACAGGATGTGAAAGTTTACTGAAGCAGCAAAACCTGATGGCATTAGGTATGGAACCAAGGAGTGGCAAGTAAGATTGCACAAGCTATGCAATGGTTATCTCTACCAAGATACGGTCGAACTGTCTCCCCTTGACACTCAACAGTATTACCATTCTGATTTCCCCCCGTATCAACATCCTTTGGCCACAAGCTTGACTGTACCAGTGAAAGAAATACTGTAGCTTGATGAGCAGGTCGGAGACTGGGAATTCTGTTGCGAATAACATACTTCCGACTCCACAAAGTCTGCCCAATATCTATAAAGCTCATGTCAGGATTGTGGTTGACTACCCTCCACTTGCCTGTGTGAGTACCCAAAAATATTTAAGAAGCTCAACACCATCCAGGAGGAAACAGCTGCTTCATTGGCATCTGCCTATCACCTTCGGCATGTCTTTCCTCCACCATCATTAGCAGCAATGTATCCCATTTGCAAAATGCAGTGGAAACTTGGGATCATGCAAAATTCTACTGGGTCTGTCTCAACTCTATGCAAGTCCTTGTGCTCACTACCTCCATCGAATCCTAATTGAGCAACTTTTCACCAAAATTCACATCCTGCGTTCCAATCCTTCTATGGCCTCACCCCTCTCTATCTGTTACTTCCTCCATCCAATTTTGCTTCCTTGTACATCTCTAATTTTAGTTGCTCCACCAACAATGGTTGGTGCCTCGATGCCTAGATTGAAGAGACAGACCCCAAAACAGACTTCATATTTGTGATACTTCTAAAAAGTTCTCTGGACGTTTGTCATCCATATGTAGGAAGAACATAGTCGAATTCTGAGTACAATAAAATATTTATGTTGAACTACTACGGACAATGTATCTGTTCTTGCAAGTTGTTTAAATTGGACTACATGGTAATGAGTTGTTTGTAATTATAAAAATTTGCAAAGCAACTTGTTTGATGAAGAAGTGTTTCTCTCCTTCATGTTAATGTTAAAGGACACTTTGATTTTAAATTTAAAATCGCAATTCCTAACCTCTGTCGAGTTCACAGCAGCTGTAAGAAACCATTATTTCTTATTAAATGTCAAAAAATGTCTTGTTTGTGTAATTTTGACTTCAGTGTCTGAAGAAAATGTCACTTTAATCATTTAGGTGCCTGGTCACATTTTAGATTTGTTGAATCGAGCAGAAATATAAGTGGAAAATTCCAATTCTTCATAGATCTGTCACCTTGAATTTAGTTTCTTATGCACCGGATTTGTATTTGTGTGGAAGAAAACTATCTGCTCATGTAAAGTGGCTGTCTCTGTTGTCTTTTCTTCTAGGTATCTGCCTCATTTCATCAGTGGCGATTTTGATTCGATTAAACCAGAAGTAAAAGAATTTTACAAAGTCAAGGTAAAAAAAAAAGCAAACCTTTAGTTCATGTTAAAGTAGCTGACCAATTATAAAGTACTGAACAATATTTATGTTGCTGTTTACTTTGAATCGGCTCTGAATGTTTTTAATTTGATCATGAATCTAGCTTGTCATTAATAAGATATTTGACTGGTTACCAAGATAGGAATGATCACTGTTAAAGGTTGGCAATCATTTATTGTGTGTCTACTTTTTAAAAAAAATCTTCTGATTTGGTTAATCATTGTTACAAGGAACATGGTAGATGGAATTTGGTGAAAAACATGTTTGAACAACTTATGATGCAGCTCTAACAGCTTATTTTTGGCTCTTCTGGTAAGATGGCGGTGGAGTAGGGCTTCCGAGGCCGGAGCCTGTCCCCTCCATCTGCTTTCTGTTTGTACCTCTTAGTGAAGAGCTCAGACACAGTGCCAACAGCGCAGACTTGTGGTGGCATCAGAGGAGATGAGTTTGGGTTCCCAGCAGTGTCCGCGTCCAGCATAGATTCATGGAGGTGGCAGTGGAGACTGCATCGGCGGGTTGGGCCCAAAGCAGACTCGTGGTGACAGAGTTGAGTTTGGGCCGGTGCAGTACTCAGCAGCATCAGTGGTGTTTGTATTGGTGACGTCCAGCAAGGACTCATAGTGACAAGAGTGTTGGTGGCCGCGAGGTAGTCCCAAAGAGTGGCAACTTTCGTTCAAGCAGCGGCAATGCAGCGAAGGGGACTCACCTGGCCACCAGGCTCATGGCCCATGACGGAGTTCTTAACAAGAAGGCCTGTAAAGTTGGATGCTTTATTTCTTCATTTTTCTGCGTTTGTATTCTATGTTTTGTTTTATTTTCCTGTGCTTTAGGATGGTGCCAGAGAGTGGTGACACTACACAGTGCTTTTCATTGTATTTTGTAAAAAGATACATGTGACAATAATTAGATCAAATCAAATCCTAAATGTTGCTTTGCTGTCAGCATAATCTGAAGATGTGCAATCAAACAGCTATGCATCATTATCAATATTTTATGCACTTGACCTTTGCAAATGAGGGGATGTATTTGTGTTAAATTCACAAAATTGTATTGAGAGAAATCCACTTTTCAGATGCCACATTTTAGTAAAATTGGATTTCGTATACTCGTATGATGGAATTATAAAATTGAAAAAGCCCATTTGTTGTAACAGAAGCTGCAAGATCAGGCTAAAAGATGTGACGTGAAAAGTTAACACAAATGCAGAAAATTGCAGAAAACAAGTTGAAAACTAGGGTGCAACCTTAAACAGAAATCGTTGTATGTTTGATATAAGAAGGTCATCTCAAAAATTCCTGGCCAAACAAGCATCACAGATCCCAGCTCCACATGGAGTTAACAGTGATTTTATATAGCTCTCTGAGAGTCAAGTAAGTTGTACAATGCTTTTTGATAATAATTAAAACAATCAAAATTGTTTACTTTCAGTTTATAGAAAACCATGATAAATCTCTCTTGCCACTTTTTAATACAGTTTTAGCACGGTTCAAATTACAAGGTAGGGGGAGGAGTGCGCAGTGCTCAGCAAATTTGTGTTTAGTCTCCCAAGAGATCCCCTTTTTGTGCAGCATTCACGTAAATGCCTCCTTTCCCTAGCTGCTATTAGTGCTGAAGAAGGACTCAAAACCTTAACTCTGTTTTCTCTGCACAAATTGTGCCAGACCTGTTGAGTTTCTCCAATATTTTCTGTTTATGTTTACCTCTGTTTGTATATTGGTATATAGACTTTCAGTATCCATTGTAGAAAGTATAGTATTGCCAGGGGTATGACACTTAGTGAATTAACTACTTCTATAAACTAATCTAGGACTTTTATATGACTAGGGTGCTGATGTTCTGAGGGGTTCCAATATTTGCCTCATTAAAGCGTGGATGAGCATATGAAGAATTGCATCAGTCTGGAGATTGAAAAAAACACTCAAGTACAAAATATATGTCAATTAAACCATTTGTTGTCTGATCATTAGCTTGAAGCTGTACAATTAGTTTACTTGTGTTCCATTTGCTGCATTGTTGACCAGGTTATCAGCACTTACTTTAAACAGACATTTTGAAGGGAAATAAACATAAATTTGCAGAACACAACCAAAGAATGCTGGAGGGTTTAAATTGTTTGCAATTTATTTTTAAAGGAAGAGATTGCAGAAATGAGACTCATTCTCAGTAAATTGTTTTATCCCAAGTAGCTGAAATTTTCGTGAGGATGAGAAGTGGGTAGCCTCATGGTAATGTCACTGGACAAATAACTGAGAGATCCATCCCAGCCCTCTAAGGGCATAAGTTCAAATCCCACCATTACAACTGGTCTGATTTTAAACTAACAAAATCAATTAATAAAATCTGGTCTTGAAAGCTACCCTCAGTAAGTATCATCAAATTAATATAAAAAATCTTGTTTAGTTCCTTTCGAGTTAAAAAAATTTGTCATCCTTACCTGGTCTGGACAATGTGTGACTCCAGACCTACACTGTGGTTGACTCTCAAATGTCCTCAGAAATGGGCTCACCAGCTGTCCAGTTCAAGAGCAATTAGGAATAGCTAAAAATGACTGGTCTTGCCAGTGACACCCACACCCAAGAGTGAATCAATAATTTGATTTTGGAAATGAATGAAGGGACATTTATTTATAATAATTAACAAAAATGATTTATCGGTTCTAAGTTAGAAGATTTAATACACACAACCATTAGTATTTGTATCACCTTATCTAAATAAAGAAGGAAACTCTTTTCAAAAAAAGTTTGACACAACCACAGAAAGTAATGTGAATACATAACTGCATCACCTATAGGAGTCAGTGAGAATAAAAAGAAGCCCTAGAAAACCATAAAAAAAGGACCCCCATAAAAATAACAGTCCTGGAGAAAATGTAAAGTACAGCCCTTGCAAAAACAAAATGTTGCTTTTTGATTCTGTTTAGCTTTAGACTTTACTGCAAAGGATGGTGTCTGTTGTTCATCCTTAGTTGCCCTGAGATGATGATAATGGGCCTGTTTGAACTGCTGAGCCCTGGTTTGATAAAACTCTAGTCACTTCAGAAATCAATTAAGAGGCAGCCATGTGGTCTGGGGTCACATATAGGCCAGAGTAGGTAATGATGGAAGTCTTCGTTCCCTAATGGACATTGTGCCAGCTAGGTTTTTGCAATTCTGAGTGCTTTATGATTTCTTGTCCTCCTAATAACTCTCTTTTCTAGCGTTTTGTTTGTGAATTAACTGCACAGAGTTCAGTATCCCGTCACTAAGTCACTCTTTATTTAGTTGTGCACAGTACACTGGCTGTGGCAGCCAGCTCGGAGTCAGTCCCTGAACTGAGGCGATTCAAAATCCCCTGTTTGTATTTTTTTTTTAAGATTTTATTCAACATTACCACCACAGGAAAACACCCATGTGGCCAGTGAACCAGTAACAAGCAAAGCTCAGAACGAACGATGCTTATGTGGAAGAAGTGAAAGGGAGGGTAGGGATCAAATCAAAATAGAGTTGGAGGGGAAAATAAAGCACTCCACCCCCTATGGAGCCCCACCTTTCCCTAAAGGCATCGAGAGTGATGGTGGACACATACATGCTCCTTTTCCAGGGACACCCGAGCTCAAACATAGCCACGGAAAAGGGGTAGGCGGTCAGCGTAAATGACTCCCTCCACGGCCTGCTGCCTGGACCTGTTAATGATCAGAGATAGTAAGAACTGCCAATACTGGAGTCTGAGATAAAGGGTCCCGACCCTTTATAACACACTGTGTTATCTGTTAATGATCAGCTTGGCCAGGCCCAGGTGCAGACCAATGAGGAGATCCACCAACATCCCCTGTTTATATATTTTTTTAAGATTCTAATCTCCTGGTTAGTTTTATTTTCTCTTTTTTTTCCCAAATGCCTACACTACTACCATAGAGCAGTAGTGCTTATTTTCCCCAGCACCCTTGTTGTGCGTGTGCAGGAGCGAGACACTGTTTAAAAAAAAAACACCAGGTGTGCAAATAATTTTATTAACATACCACCACCACCAGGAAAGACACCCATTTGACTAAAGAACCAGTAGCAAGCATAGCCGCTCAGGCAATGCCTACACGAACAAAAATGTGAAGCGGGTGGAGGGCTAGGGATCAAATCAAAATGGAATTGGAGAGGGAGATAAAGCACTCCACACCTCTCCCAAAATGTATCGAGAGTATTGGTGGACACCACGTGCTCCTTCTGCAGGGACACCTGGCCACGAACATAGCCACGGAAAAGGGGCAGGCAGTCAGCCATAATGACCCCCTCCACGGCCCACTGCCTGGATCTATTAGTGGCCAGCCTGGCCAGGCCCACGAGCCGATCCACGAGGAGATCCTCCAATATTCCCTGTTTATGTATAAATATCTTTCATTTCTTTTTCCATACACCAGTAGTGCTTATATTCCCCAGCACCCTTGATGTAGGTGTATGGGTGTGAGACACTGTAAAAAAAACACTAGGTGTGCAAATAACTTGATTAACATACCACTACCAGGAAGAGCAGCCATGTGACTAAAGAACCAGTAGCGAGCATAGCCCCTCAGGACAAAGCCTACGTGAAAGAAGCAGACCTTTTCTTGAACAATTGTAGACCCATGCTGTTGTTCCTGCCAAGATCTTAGTCGGTGGGAAATTGCACTATCGTGAAGCAATGGCATAGGAGGAGCAGTGTTCTATCCGCATCAAGATGATATGTAATAGGAGGGAAGGTTGGAGGCCATTGTGTCCCTATGATCTTGTTTTTCTGAATTTTCTTGATGGTAGAGAGGATGAAGAAACTGCTGAAGTGCAACCCTGCATTGAAGTTGATTTGACAATTGGAATTAAAATTTAGCCAGACTGATATTAAGACTCATCTGCCTTACACATGGTGAACAATAAGTTATTGTTGTTGTTCTGCTTGAAGTGCCAGCCTAACTGATTAATATCTCCTGAGGCTTTTTCAGTCTGGTACATTGCAGTCTACAGCACAGTAGAACTGGCCCTGCTGCTGTTTGTCGCTCAAACTCAACTGTTTATTCATACCCAGATTAAAGTTCAACTCAAAATTGTTCCAACCAAGACTCCACCATTAACCATTATCTTTGTGGGAATGTGGTGTACTTTGAGATGATTCAAACAGAAATACAAGCTAATCTTTTATCTTCAATTCAACTTTTTAATTACCACCCCCATATATTTCTTTTGCACTTCTCTTTTGGTCTAAAGAAGTCAAATTGGACTTGAAACATTAACCCTCTTTCTCTGTCTACAGATGCTGATTGACCTGTTGATTTTTTTTTCATTAGCTTTTTCTTTTCATATTTCAAATCTCCAACATTTGCAGTATCTTTTGTTTTGGATAATTTCTATCGCAAATGGAGTTATATAACTCTCTTTCCCAAAATTACTCGCTTTTACCGACTTTTCTAGATATAATCAAAGACTCCCTGGCTCTACCAAGACGTTCAGAAATGATTCACTTATTGTTCAAGATTTTTTTTTCAATCAACTCCACTTTATAATATCAGCACAGATTAGCTTTTAACTGTAATTAGCTCCAAAATTGAATTGCATTTATCTTGGTGTTGCTTATCAGTTTGTAATCGAACATAATTTTTCTACAGTTAACGTTTTAATTCCTCGTACTAAAAATTGTGCAAAGGTACATAAGATCAAAAGATATAAAATTAGGCCATTCAGCCCATTGAATCTGCTCTGCCATTCAGTCATGGCTGATATGTTTCTCAACCTCATTCTCCTGCCTTCTCCATGTGACCCTTGATCCCCTTACTGATCAAGAACCTATCTACCTCTGTGTTAAATATACTTGAAGACTTGGCATTCACAGCCCTCTGCAGTAATGAGTACCACAGCATCACCAACCTTTGGTTGAAGAAGTTCCTCCTCAACTCAGTTCTAAAGGGTTATCCCTTCACCCCAAGGTTGTAACCCTAGGTCCTTGTCTGTCCGACTAATGTAAACACCTTTGTCATGTCCACTCTATCCAGGCCTTTTAGTACGCTGCAGTAAGGCTAGGGTTCATTTCAATGAGATTCCCCTTGTTGTTCTAAACTCTATTGAGTACAGACCCAAAGTCCTCAACCTATAATAGAAGTGTCATGTCAGCCATTTTCCAGTCCCCGGGACCCTCTCTGACTAGTAATTCCTGAAAGTTTACCACCAATACCTCTACAATCTCTGCAGCTATCTCCTTCAGAACTCTGGGATGTAGTCCATTTGGTCTGGGTGATTTATCAACCTTAAGACTTTTCAGCTTCAGATCCCAAAGAAATTGGTAACAGCAATCCCCCAGCAGCAGTTATTTATAGGTTGCAATTTATGCTGTTTGCTAGAGCTCATCCCTCCCCAAATGTTTGCTATAACTTCTGCCTGTGTGTTTCATTTATATGATAAATAGAAACGTATTTTTAAAACTAGCAGTCTGAGTAAAAATCTGAATTTGTGTCCCTGACACAGGCTGAAAAATATGATGGGTAGTTCAAACTGTATAGTATAACTCATATCTCATCATGTGTGTTTATATATGTATTAACTGTATATACATCATATATATTATTTATTATATTGTTAATTTCCACAACTAATTCACATTTTTGTAAGCAGCAATAAGCATAAGTCTAAATTAAATTCTACTATACATTGCAGTTTCTTTCAAGATTGCCATCTTCAAGGTTCCTTTGCTGCAGCAATGAATCACATCTCAAGAAATATAGACTCCCACTGTGTTCAAATTATTAAAATATGCCGTTTAGTGCATTAACTAAAGATGTACTTGTGAAGGAATAGAAGAAATGAGACCTAGTATGCAAAGCTGAATATATTGTAAAAGGAGAAGCACAAAAATAATATTCAACAATCTACACTCGTACATAATTTGATATTTTCTTTTGATCAGCAACTGACTTTGAATGCCTTGTGAGAGACATAAGGATGTTAGATGGAATTACAGCAAACAGAATGAACTATTCAGAGGAAGATATTGTGTTTCATGTATTTGTGTTATTGCAGTCAGCAGCTAATTGACTTTGAGTCTGAATGCAATCATGTTCATGCAAACAGATGAGAATATGGTTTTTGGACATCTCTTCTCCTCACCTTGTTAATTGTTGTTTGGCCAGATAGAAACACAAAAAACACCATGAAAAATAGGAGTAGGAGAAGACCATATTGTTCATTGTGTCTGCTGCATCATTCAATATGATTACAGCTGATCTCAATCCTTGATATTACTCTACTGCCATGTCCCCATATCCCTTGATTCTTCGAGATACTGAATATCTACTTGCATATATTGAACGATGAACAACTATACCTCTTGGATAGAGAATTTCCAAGACACAATCTTTTGAGTCAAGAAATGTCTCCTCATCTTAGTCTAAAATGATTGTTAGTGCACCTTGAAGCTGTGTCCCAATGTATTTGATTCCCCAGCCACAGAAATGTGTTTTAGCATCTGTTCTGTTAAGCGTTTTAAGAATATTGAGTTTTTGAATGAGATCACCTCTCGTTCTTCTAATCTTTGTAGAATATAGATGCAGTGTACTCAGCCTCTCATCATAGGATAATTCTATAATCCTAGGGGCCAATCTAGTGAACCTTCACTGTGCTGCTTCTGTTGAATTGAATTGAATTCGATTTATTGTCAAATGTACTCAAATGAGTACAGTGAAAAGTTTATAATCACCACTTACAGCACCATCTTAGGTACAGAGTACCTAGCTACTATCCGTTGTTGCAGAGTAGAGAAATGAAGAAAAGTTACATTTCAGCTATACATGGTATAACCATAGGTCAGAAAAATAAGAGTTAAAAAGAGAAACGTCACGGTCTCTCTCCAAGGGTTCTCCACAGACCGTGCAATGGGCATCCATGTGGTCTGACCGCTCATTGCTGCCATGCTCCACGTTGGTTTACGCTGGGCTGCTGGTCGCTGGCATCCTTACTCCGGCTGCTGGTGTCCCAGCTTCGGGCTGCCAAACGCTGACTCCTGTTCGGAGGCCAGGGCTGAGTGTCCGAGATTGAGAGAAGGGAGGAGTGAGGGAGGGAAAAAAGAAAAAGAAAAAAATTAGGCAGAGTGGAGGAGCTCCAGCTGGAGTGTCCTACTCCGCTGCTATCTTCCCAGAAGACTATTGCAACTATAACAATCCTTAAATGTAAACATCCAAATTGCACTCAGTTTTCCAGTATTCCGCCAAACCCTATACAATTGTAGCAAGACCTTATTTTTATACTCCAATCCCTTTGCAATAAATGAAACTGCAATTTACTTTCCTAATTTCTTGCTTGACCTGCATGCCAACTTTGCATGTTCCTTCTACAAGTATATCCAATTCTCTCCGAACATCAGCGTTTGTTGGATAGGGAGCCTATATTTCCCCAATGCTGTCTTTCAGCTGACAATCATAGAATCCCTACAAAATGGAAGCAGACCGTCCAAAGCCCTTTAACCCTTGTAAATCATGTTTCACACCACACTAGGGTTGCCTTACCTGTAGTTTGAGACTGAAATGTTGTATAACCATCACCGCCAGAGTGTCTGTTCACTTCATTTTGAGATCAGGTTGTGCCCTTATTCTTAATAGAGTTGATCTAAAGTTAAAATCACTTTGCGTCAATAAAAACTTTGCAGTGTATAGGTACCAGCTTAGTTCTTTTACTACGTCGATACGAATATTTTAGGTTTAAGCCCCTTTTTTCTTCACTTGAGCAAGTAATAAATGCTCATAATTCAGTGATTTAGAGAAGGACTACTTTATTGTTGGATGAAATTGTTGACTTATTCAGGTGACATTTGAGTCATGATACTTTTTCAAAAAGGAGTAAGCTGTTCTTCACTTATCATGTGGTTTGATGTTGTGCTGGTGTTTGAGTTCAAGACTGATTGGTTGAGGAGAAAACAGTCAAAAACTATCTTCAATCTTAGGCATCAAAGTAGCACTGTCTGTTGTACTTTCGTACTAAATGCAGCTGTACATGGTAGTCATAGACCAGATGTCGATCTTTAAGGACTTTAAGGACCAAACTATCTTCTTCATGTGTTCATGCCCGCAGGTTCTTAAGAGTCTCTGAAATTCTAGTGTAGTGTGGTATCGTCTGGTTTGTTCCAATTCTGCCCCCCCATGCTGTTTATGCCCTGCGATGAACGGATTTTGTGGTGTCATTGTAAGGTTGTTCAGGGCCCTGAATCCTTGCACAACAGTTTCTTTAGTGTCCTGAGCAACATTCATCCCTCAAAAATGATGGGATTCAGCAATATGGGGTCTCAATGGAGCAATGGTGGCCAGGCAGGAAGTGGACTGAGTGCAGGGCTTAAAGGAAAGCAGAATTGGCCTACCACACACAGGCACCCAATGGATTGAAATGACTTAACCTGCAAGGCCTGTTGTCCTTATTCTCAGGCAGCAAGCTAAGGCAGAAGCATTTGGAATGCTCTTCAGGAAGAAGTGTTGAGTGTATGATCCATCCCAGCCTCCTGCAAAGATCGCCAGCATTACAGATACCATTTTTTGCCTAATTTGATCCACTGTACGTGATATCAAGGAACCGTTTGAAGCACTGGATGCTGCAAAGGCTCTGGGCCCTGACAACATTCCAGTAGGCAATAATACTGAAGAGTTATGCTCCAGAACCTGCCACGGCCCTTAGACCAGTTGTTCCTGCACAACTACAACACTGGCATCTACTCAACAATGTGGAAAATTGCCCAGATTTTTACTGTACGAATAAACCAGGACAAATCCAACCTGGCCAATTATCATTGATCAGTCTACTCTGGATCACCTGTGATGTAATCAAAGGTGTCATCAATAGTGCACTTTGGTAGAAAAAAATAGTGGCACTGACTGTTTTCAAAATGGCAAAAGGCTTTGGAAATTAAAAGTATAAAGGGACTTAGGAGGCCTAGTTCAGGAATCTCTTAAGGTTAACATGCAGGTTTAGATGGCACTAGGAAGGCAAATGTAATGTTTGAATTCACTTCAAGAGGGCTAGAATACAAAAGCAGAGGGCGTATAAGGCTCTGGTCAGACTGCATTTTGAGTATACTGATCAGTTTTGAGCTCCGTTTCTTAGGAAGGATGTGCTACGTTGGAGGGAGTCTAGAAGAGGTTTACAAGAATGATCCTGGGGATGAAAGGCTTGTCATATGAGCAGCAGTTGAGGTCTCTGGGTCTGTACTGAATGGAGCTTAGAAGAATGAGGGGCGATCTGATTGAAACTTATGGAATACTGAGAATCGCCAATCCTGAGGTTGTGATAAATGCTTCTGATGAATGCAAGATTTTTTTCTTTAAATACGCTTCAAATGTCTGACTGCTGTCACTGAGATCTGAATGGATTATTCTGAAGAACTATGAAAAAATGGATGTATGATTAAGGTATTTGATTTACTACTGTTTTGGGGGATTTGTGATCACTGTTACCTAATATAGGCAGATGATTCTTTGTAGTAACTTTCAGATAATTATTTGAGTTTGTTAAGCAGTTTAGAATGATACATTAGCTAATTGGACATTTAGGGATTGTTCAATAATGCCAGTAGACAAACAGGCTGTTGGCATGCAATGTGTTTGTCTTCTTAAAGTTGTAAAAGCGGCATCCTGCTCTCTACTGTGGTGTTAGGGAACTTTTCCCTGGTCAGCATCCTCTTCTTCTGGCTCATCTTCCATCTGGAGGGGACAGCTCAGTGAAGACCTCCTAATAAGGATTGATTGATGAAGACTGACTGACCAATTAGGACTGCTCTCTGCTCCTCAGCCTTGCCCCTTGTTGATATACCCAGGGCACATGCTTGCACTCTATCAATCAATTGGCTGAATCCTTTGGCCAATGACCTTGGGACAACTACTGATGATGTTGGATGACTATTGTCCCCTTGCCCACCTCCACTTGAAAGTTTTTATTCCTTCCAAGAACAAAGCCTTTTTTTGAAAAAAATTGGACTCATAATTGGGCAGCTTGTCTCCTGATAAATCTTCTGTTTATGGTTTAGCAAGCCTAGTTTCTAAAGTAACACAGTTAAATGAGGTCTCATGTTACACAAGAAATACCACATATGGAATACTAAAAGCACACACGTTTCAAGGAGACCCGAATTTCCAACACTATTAATTTTGCCTTTCAATTATTATCATTTAATGGTTTGTTCCTTTCTATTTCGATTAATTGACAGCTGAATCAAGCTTTATTATGTCATATTTGGTATGCATAAAGAATCAGAAAAATAGAAGACCTATTCTATAAACCTTTGATCAGACATAGATATATGCCTATGACAGGAATTTGAAACCTGAACTATGGAAATTTGCATTTTTCCCATTGCTAGTGACTTGAGACTCAAATGCTTAACTGCTTCAGAAGAGGTATAAATTATTCTTTTAAAGGCATGGTGCAATTACTTTGAAGTGAAAAGATTCATGGATTCGAATAACTTTAGTGTACAGTGGAATTATCTTCAGCATAATGAAACCAGGGAAGTTAAGTTTCAATCAAGCACAGTTTTATCACAGTTTTAAATTGACTATTTCAAAGAATCATTTCTTAAAGTTACTAGGTTGCAGGAGGTTGTATTTTCTTTCAATCTTTTCTTCAACTGATTAGTTTTATTAGTACATCAGTGTAGTTCTTTGTTGAAGTTCAAACCACCAAACTGTGGACCAGCAACTGCTTCAGGAAGGAACATGAATACCTAAGAACAGAATGGGATCTGAGTGAATGAATTTGTTAGCCTTAGCACCTGATCTCTGGTCAGAGTTTTTAGGTCCCCACCATATTTTAGCAGGTGTTTATTTATTATTCTGGAGAATGATCCACAAACATTATTTGTGAGGTTGGGTGAGATGGTAAGGCTCAATGCTTGCTGGGACAAGTCTGTTTGAGGCCAGTCGAGGTGGGAGCTGGAAACTATTCCATTAGATCAAGACAGGTTCTAATTTTAGACATGGACTGTATTTTTGTCTTTACAGAAACATGAGTCAGGCTATTTCCTGATATCACATTCAGACTCCAGAAAGGCAGCACACTTCCAAAGAAACTCAGTCTCTGGGAGTCAAACGCAGGCTAGAGTTAGTGTTGCTGCAGGCCTGACACTGCAATGAAAGGAGGTAAATCTCAAGGCCTTAGAAGGCCTTCCACTGGTTACTGGGACGTCAGCCCAGTTCTATTCTTGCATGCCAGACCCTCCCACGTTCACCCCTCACCCTGTTAACTCTAAACTCATCCTGCATGCCCCATATATCTTCCATTTCCTCTCCATACCCACTCATTTGCTATCCATTAACTATAGATCGATTGAGCCATTTAATAGCACAGTTTTGTTTTTGAAATTAAAATGCAGTTACTGGAAAATAAAATCATTCACTCAAAACTCCCTTTGAAAAAATTGCCTGTCTTAGTTTCTCATAAAATTGTCAATCAAGCATGGACTTGTGGTCCCATTGAAAACATGATAATCCACCAAATATCAACTAATCCTGTTGAAATGAAAACCAAGCTTTAAAAACCCATTTCAAATAAAGATAAATTTATTAAAAGCAAATAAAACTGTCAAACAAAGCAAACAGTTTCCTTCAAGCTGTGTAAACAAATCCATACAGGTCTGAATGCATTAGTGAGTCTTGAATGTGAGCCAGGCATTCATAGTGAGGCCATGCCTGCTTTCCTTAATGCAAGTGATGTTGAAGACAGAGCCATATGATCGATCACTGAATTAATATCATATTTAACTTTCCAAAAAACACTAAGTTAGAAGTTGCCAAGAACATTTAAATTTACCTGTCAAAAGATAACTAGTTCCACAGCAACCTTCTCCCAGAGTTTAAAAACCAGCTTGGAGACAATAAGGAATGCAGATGCTGAAAGCCAGAATCTGTAGGTGTGAAGCTGGAAAAGCACTGCACGTCTGGCAGTATCAGAGGAGCAGGAAAGTTAATGTTTTTGGGCCAAAATCCTTCGTCAGGACTGGGTAAGGGGAGGGGTTGGTAGGGGGGAAGGATAGGAGACATGGTGATAGGTAGGTGTACATAGGGATTGGTCCATGGGATGGGGGATGGATAGGTGAGTGGGAAGATGGACATATTAGGTCAGGTCAAGAGGGGGAGGGCTGGACATGGGGTAAGGCTGGGGGTGGAGGGATTTTGAAGTTGGTGAATTCGCTGTTAAGGCCATTGTTGTAAGCTTCCAAGGCAGAATATCAGGTGTTGTTCCTTCAGTTATGTTTGGCCTCACTCTGACAGTGGAGGAGGCCAAAGATTGACATGTTTATGGGGAGAAAATGACCTAGTGGTATTGTTGCTGGACTGATAATCCAGAGACCCAGATAATGTACTGGGGACCCAGGTTCGAATTCCATCAGGGCAGATGGTGGAATTTGAATTCAGTAAAATATCTGGAATTAAGAATCTAATTATGATCATGAACCCATTGCCCATTGTCATAAAAACCCATCTGGTTCACTAATGTCCTTTAGGGAAGGGAACTGTCATCCTTACCTGGTCTGGCCTACATGTGACTCCAGACCCACAGCAATGTTGTTGATTCTAACCTACCCTCTGGGCAAATAAGGATGGGCAATAAATGCTGCCTGGTCAGTGACACCCTCATCCCGTGAATGAATTAAAAAAAAATGTCAGGGGAGTTGGAGGCGGAATTAAAATGGATGGCAACCGTCAGGTCAAATTGGTTGTTGCGTGCAGAGCGCAGATGCTCTGCAAACTGGTCCCCAAATCTCTGATATAGAGGAGACCACATCAGTAGCAGTGGATGCAATAGATCAGCTGGGGTGAAGTGCAGGTGAATCTCTGCCGGATCTGGAAGGATTCTTTAGGGCTTGAATTGGAGGTGAGAGGAGAGGTGTAAGGGCAGATGTTGCATCTCTTGCAGTTGCAGGGAAAGGTACCTAGTGTAGTGGAGGAATCGGTGGGGTGTATAGAGCTGACGAGGGAGTCGTGGAATGAATGGTCCCTGTGGAAAGCTGAGAGGGGTAGGGAGGAGAAACATCTTTTTGGTGTGGGTCTAATTGTAGGTGGCGGAAATGTCAGAGGGTGATGTGTTGGATCCGGAGGTTGGTAGGGTTGTACGTGAGGACTAAAGGGACTCTATCCTTATTGCTGTTGCGGGAAGGGAGTTTGAGGGCAGAAGTGTGGGAAATGGAGGAGATGTGATTGAGGGCATCCTTAATTACAGAGGAGGGGAAATTATGGTCCCTAAAGTAGGAGGCTATCTGGGATGACCTGGAGTGGAACACCTCATTTTGGAAGCGGATGCGGAGGAATTAGGAGTATGGGATAGCATTTTGTAGGAGGGTGGTGAGAGGAAATGTTAGTGGAGGCAAGTTGTGACATTAAGTGGGGTTGAAATGGATGCCACTGATGAGTCAATTCCTGAAGATGGAGACAGAGAGGTCCAGGAATGGGAGAGAGGTGTCAGAAATAGTCCAGGTGAATTTGAGGGCAGGGTGGGAGGTGTTGGTGAAGTTGCTGAGCTGCTTGAGCTCCTTGCAGGAGCACGAGGCCGCACCGATGCAGTTATCAAGAGAGCAGTGGAAGAGTGAGGGATGATGCCAGTATATTTGCGGAAGAGGGACTGTTCCACAAATTCTAGAAAGAGGCAGACATAATTCGGGCCCGTGCGGGTGCCCATGGCCACCCCTTTGGTTTGTAGGAACTTGGAGGAATCGAAGGAGAGATTGTTGAGAGTGAGGACCAGTTCAGCCAAATGAATGAGGGTGTCGGTGGAGGGGGACTGGCTGGGCCTGCGGGAGAGGAAGTAGCAGAGGGCTTTTAAGCCCTCCATGTAGGGGATACAAGTGTACAGGGACTGTATGCCCATGGTGAAGATGATGGTTGGAGGCCAGGGAATTGAAAGTTTTGGAAAAGGTGGAGGGTGCGGGTTGTGTCACGAACGTAGGTAGGGAGTTCCTGGACCAAACCTACTTAGTTGGCATAATTTCTTCCTTCATGAACCTATCCACCTTCACAAAAATAGTGATGTGAGGGAAACTTGAATTTGCAGCAGACATTTAAATGGCAAACCTTGTGTCACTTAAGTGTGCCAGGTCATAACCCAGCATGTTTCTCAACTTGGGAAACATGGTGGGCAACAGGAATTGGGGGAAAGTATGAAATGGCAGCCAAGTTGTAGATTTGTAGTTGTAGTTGTAGTTCCTGTTGTAGATTTCCTTTGTGTTGAAAGACAAAATCCAGCCTCTGATGTGTGATGTATTGGAGCTGTATGGTTGTGAGGTAGAGGTTGTCCAATGTGGGAAAAAGGCCGCTCATAGCTGATTGGTTGCAATTTTAGTCTGTTAAACTGAATAACTGGTGAAAGCATCTTCCCAATGCTAGCAGGGATTAGTTTCTGCATGTGCGTTTTGGGTTCTGTTGAAATCATTAAACATGACTGCAGTTTTAATTTGTGACCTCCATGGAAATTTTCAGTGTGTTTCCTGCTATGACAATCTCGTGGAAAAGCAGAAGGACCCCAGAAAGCTTAATTTTGGGAACTATTCTTAAATTTTCCTTTCAGAGCTATACAGAGCAAGAGTTAGTCTTGGAAGTCATGAATTTCCCTTGTTATCTCCTTTCCCAGTCATAGGGTGCCTTGAAGAGACTTTGGAAACTGATCTTATTATTTCTCTTCTTCTTATTGGGTGGCCTGCAGGCTACACATTCTTGCGCTACAAATGAAAACACTCAATACTAGTGGGATTTAAATAAGACATGCGTGCTTAAAATACCTTGCACTTTATTTCAAGATCTGACTGTGAGTTTCTAACAATACGGCTTAACCAGTCAAAATTAGTCCAGGGTGGAAGACAAGTCTCATAACTTTTAATTTTGTAATTTATATTTGGAAAATTTGAGGCACAGAATGCTATTCTCACAAGCCCCCATTTTCCCTCCATCCCAAATTCTTACCTTTTCTTATCTGGATCTGTCTGTAGATTAAAACTTTATTCAAGATGTGAAGGTGCAGGTGTTGGACTGGGGTGGACAAAGTTGGAAGACACACAACACCAGGTTATAGTTCAACAGGTTTATTTGAAATTACTAGCTTTTGGAGTACTGCTCCTTAGTCAGGTGAAGTCGAAGACGAAGGAGCAGTGCACTGCAAGCTTGTGATTTCAAATAAACCTGTTTGACTATAACCTGCTGTCATGTGACTTCGAACTTTATTCAAGTGAGATAGATCATGCGACAGAATTTTGCTAGTTCTCTTAGATAACCAGTCACTAGCAAATGATTGCATTTATATACAACTTTTTCAGTTGTGAGAAAACTTGTATCCTGTGCCCAATCCCTCTCCTAACATATCTGAAAGATAATTTAAATTACATTAAGTGTGCTAACCCATGAAAAGGAGCTTATTATTGTAGTTGATGATAGAAGTAAGATATACAATATTGGTCTTTTCTTTTGTTTCCGATAATCTTTTCATTTGTTTTTCTAGAAGTGCGAAATTATTGACACACCGGATCAGGACCTCACCGATTTCACAAAGTGCTTACAAATACTACTTCAAAAAGTGAAGGACCAAGGACTAGAGGTATAATCCAGGCATACAAAGTTTAAAGTTGCTTGAAGTATCTTTGAGCCAGGTCATTTTCGATTGATTATTTTTTTAAAACCAGAAGTTCAACTCATCTCTACTGTAAAAATAGAAATTCAAACATTTACTGACATATCGTGTTGACCTTTATCAAACCTGTACCATTGTAGTTTATTCCATATATAGGTTGTAATATTCTCCCTTTTTATAGTGAATCATATTCATCAATGATCAAATGATCCAATGTGCCACAGTTGAAAAATTGTATGCAGTTTTTCTCACCTCACTTATGGGCAAGTTTTAGTGTAGTGTAGCATAGTTTTAAATTTGATCGTGGGACAGCATTTATTGCCTGTCCCTTTTTGCTGTGGAGAAGGTGGTGAATCACTGCAATCCATGTAGCACAAGATGGAAGTTCCAGGATTTTTGACCAGTGACATTGCATCAATGATATAAGTCAGGATATTCCAGTTGCCAGGGAGCCATTTGGGTAGCATAGGCTGGAGTTGTATGTTGAGAAAATGTGGAATCCCAGATGCCACCATCACTGTAGGAATTGCATTTGAATTTGAATTTTCCGAAGGGCATTCCCCCTGGAATTCTCTGAAAGAATCAGTTTACAAATGACACAAATTTAAAGATCTTGAAATGAATGGTAAAATACAATCCCATTAATCCCAAAAGACTCACACCGGAGAGAATTCCCTTCTCTATCACATTCATAGAACTTAATTTAACTGTGGCTTCATTACCCAGTCTTGAGAATTTTTTAGCCTCTTCCTGGTGCTTTCATGCAATTGAGCTTGGATGTTCAAATAACTCTTTCAGGGTTTTAACTAAACACTTCTGGACTTGAACTTCAAAACTAAACATCTTACATTGAGGTAAGCTGTTTACTAATAGTTCTAAACTATGCCCTTTTTGGATGGAACTTATTTACCCCAGTTTCAGTCAAGACTTCTGCAAACTGCCAAAGTGAAACTAAACAACCTTTCTTCAAGCTATGGATGTTGTCTGTAATCAAAAGAAAAAGAAAATTTATCCCTGATCTTCTAAACTAAAAACCCATTGTACCGCTGTTTATCTGTTTTCTTGTAAAAACCTCCCAGATTTCCCTCTTAAGCTATATCTCTCAGGCTGAATAAACAAAATCACCATGGCTACAGAAATACCTGCAAGTTGATTATCAAACTTCTTCAGGCTCACAGAAAACCAATGTGCCAGTAGTTCAAAACAGAAAAATAGCAAAATAACTTATGTTAAAATATGTATAAATTGCATACCTTACATCACAAATCACAAATACCATGCTGAAAGTTTTTAAACCATAATGACACACAACTAAAAAGTTTTGAAAGAAGCTTCAGTCATAACAGACTGAGAAAAAATATTTTTATCAAGAAGAATGAGATGAACAAGAAGAGGAAAAATAGTCAGAAGGAATGTAATGGACAAAACAAAGAAATGAAATGGAGCAATGTGGGGGAAAAAATTATTCTTTTTACCAAGTTGGAACTTTGAATCCATCCAGCTTCCACAAGGGCTATTCTTCAATAATAGTGGAGATTTTAGTTGAAGGACCCTTTTAAATTATAGTCACAGATACATCTGAGTTATAACCTGCATGTTACACTCAATATGCAAGCATTCCATTTAAAGGGTGTTTTAATAATATTTAAGGAAGACAGCTATTTCCTTTGATGTCAGTGAGATGGATCTGCCTGCTTCACATCACCATGCTTTGCTGTCCACAAGCACTTTTCTTCCAAGTGAGACACCCAATCCAGCCTGCTGCACTTGTGGTCGCTGTACCCCACTCCTGCTTTCCAACTTATGTTTCACATTACCGTGCAGTCTATTTGAAAAGTCTTAGTAGAACCACTATTTTATAATAATCTCACTTCCTAATATCACTTCCTTAATATCGTAATGATATTTTGATATCCTCGACATATCTCAGCTTGTACATCAGATCGCTAGTTTTGTTTAGTTGTGGGGGTGTGTGCACAAATGTAAAGGTTGGTTTTATTGTTAATTCCTTGCTGCCCTCTGGAGGTCTTCTTAACTCTTGGTTTAATTCTGAATTATAGACATTATCGTATTTGGACTGACCCTCAATAGGAACTGAGCAAAGATTACCCAAGTTAACTTCTTAAGGACCTTTTGTAGTTAAGAGAGAAACTAACACCAACAGCAGCATTTGAGACCAAGTCCCAAAGGTAGAAAAGGAAGTGAATTTTAGTGGCAAGTGATATTTCAGATTTCGAATGCCAACTTTCTTTTGAGGACTGCTGTTTTGACTGCTCTGCATTGAAAGATCAACTTTATAAAGCTGTTTTTTTAGCTTACACACTCTGGGCTGAACTTTTGCAGAGATGTTAGAGTTCTGAACCCTGTATCTAGAAGCTCCACTTCTGAATTTGATAGCCACTGCTTTTTACGAGGAGTATGGGGAATGGGGAGCAGCATATTTCATAAACCATTGTTAAAGGAGGTAATTAAGAATATCACATTTAAAAGTGTAGCTGCCTTAAAAGTCTAAGACATGATTTATGTGCTGGATAAATTTGAGGAAAAGAGTACACTTTGCTGGAGTCCTTCAAGGAAACCAGCCCCTTTGGAGAGATCAGATCTCTTTTTGGAGGGATACCTTTTGGGGATTGTTAAGCATAGACAGAGATGTGAGTTAAAGGGGAATCAGCTTTGAGGAAAGTTAAGACATAAATCCCTTGCTCTTTTATGTTACCTGCTGTTTACCCCAATTGAATTAATCTGGCAAAGAGTTTTAAAGGACTGTGGGGATGAATGAGGCCATGAGTTGACCTAAGTTGGCATAGAGGGTTAAAAAAAGGTGCCATAGGGTGAGAGGAGAGTATTGTTCTAGATAAGTTGGTACAAATTTGCCTTGTAAGTTAGAAAATTCCATAGAGATGAATGAGGATGTGGTTGGCATGAATTAGCACTTAGTTGGCATAAAGGCTGTAATGGGCCCTGAGTCTGTATGGGGAGTGCACAGATTAAAATTGAGGGCAGAGAAGTATTGCAGGCTGAGTGGGATACATGAGATTGCAAGAGTTGGCATGGACATTGCATGGGAAGTGTGTATTGAGTGACAACCAGAGGACCTCATTGTTATTATACTGTTATATCCATGATGAGGTCCTAGAGCATCACAATGATCCTTTTCAACAGCCCGCCATGGCACACAGCAGTCCCTACGGCTGCCTCTTCTGTTATTAGGGATGACAGGGTCAACTTCAAAGAACTGGCCCTGAATCCAATCCAACCCACCCCTCCCCAACCCTGCAGGCCTCAGCGGAAGTTGGGGAAGTTTCTTGAGAGTTGGGGTTGGGAGTCAGGAAATTTTCCATTTCCCAACTCTGCGCATGCCTCTAATGAATGAAATTACAGGCCACTCCATCACTAATGTTAATTGGGGGAAAGAAAATTATATTCAGGAGAAGCTGGAGAATTCTTCCTGGAGACTTGAATTTTTAAAATTGAAATTCAGATATCTAAGGTGTCCGTAAAGTGTGCCCCTATTTTCTGTGGTAAAACCTTTGAATTATATATGCAAGAAAATCTCAATGGGAGCTATAAATGTTTGAAATATTGGGGACTTGAGGCGTTAGCATGAAAGAGGTGAGACCTGGAGCAGATCAGCCATGATATTAGAGAACAGCAGGGCAAGCTTGAGGCGCTGAATAGTCCACTCCTGCTATTTCTTATGTTTTTCTGATGCTGGATTTTCAACTGTCACTAACGGGATGTTAGTAAATGTATTAGTTTTGCAGAGCTTAATTAAATGGGAAGAGTACACTGATATTCATGTTCCACTGTTTCACAAACTGTCACAAAATATATAACTGCAAAATCCCAATGAGACCACAAAATGACCAATTTGCTTGCCTGACTGACTGACTACTACTCAGGATAACGGCAATTCGTACCACGTTTTGTCAGTAACTATAAAATAACTAATTATTTTCATACTTAACTTCAACAATCACAGAGAAAAGAAACAATTTCTAATCTACTATTTTGCAACCTAATGATACTCCTTCAAAGCCCCAAGTGTACAGGCAATCTCATGATTAAGAAGACACAAGACACATACACAGTGAGTGAAAAAAGGATACAGACAGGGTAAAATTTCAAAGATGATAAAGTGGAAAGTTTTTTTTTTTGGCCTTTTCGGTTTTTGCAATAATAATCCACTGTTGGCTGTAGAATGACAGTCATTCTTCACTTCGGTTGATCAAGTAGACCTAGGCCTTTTCTTGTTTAGGTTTCTCTCTCTTAAGCTTCCTTAATTTGTCTTTCTTCCTCCCCCACTCCGGGACAGAGATGGATACTTTCTGTCTGAAGGCTCTGTACATTTTTACTCTCCTGCTGTCTTGGTTCTTACTGCTTTTTAACATTCTGCAGCTATTCAATCAAAGGGCGGTTGGCAGGAAGAATTTCCATAACTCAAAAGATCCTTGGTGTTGCTTAGTCTGAAAAGCTGTATCTTACTGCTTCAAAAAGCAACACTCTACCAGACAATTCAATAATATACAGCACTTGATTGATTAAAGTTGCAACACTGTCCTCGTATTTCAGTTATAACTGTTCAACTTCTATTTCAGTTTATAGTCGGAAAAAAGAAAATATGTATTCTCTTACATGAGCAATACTGTACTGTTTACATCTGCCAACAGTAAAATTTGTCATTTTGTCTTTCCCTGACCAAATTTTGCTATGTTGTCAGCTAATTGACTGGCAACATGATTTTGTTGGGATACTGATTGGGTTACATCTGATGAATACTGATCAGTATGTCTGTAACAAATGAAGTATTTTCATTATTAAATCAAACGTACAAGACCAAATGAATGTAATTTTTCACAGGTTTGTTTTATTTAACACTTTGGGCTAAAACTTGCATTTCTTTGGCTAAGTCTGAGTTGAGTTAAATTTTTTAAGAGGGTTTTTTGCCACGAGTCCTCATTCATTTTCTCACTCTATCTTGCCAATCTCACCTCATTAATTGCCTACCCTATCCCATGGCATCTCTTGTGTCCTGTTTCCAGTCCATCCCTTCAGTCTCACAGGCCTAACACTTTCCCAAGTCCCCATTTAGCTGTCTACACGCGCTAACATCTGCCTACCTTTCCCACCCAGACCCTGGAATATGAGGCGATCGACATTCCCTCTTTTTTTCTGCGCCATGGAGACTTCCAAGGTCCATGTGCAGCAGCAGTTTCCAGAAGCAGGAGCTGACTGGCATGCACAGAACTTCCCAATGTGCTTAGAGGACTCATGATCGTTCTTGGTATGGTCATTCACTGCCCTCGCTCCCCTCCTTGAAGCTGGGATGCTTCTGACTATGGATGACCACACTTCCCCTTCCCAATTACATCCTTTCCATCTGTGCTTTACTGTATAATGTCAACACAGAGAATGCTGGAGGAATTCAGCAGGTCTGGCAGTATTTGTGGAGAGAGAAATACAGTTAACTTTTTGAGTCCACACGTTTCAAGGCTGTACAATTGCCAGTGGCCTGTTACTTAAAGCTCAAATTAACACAAGTATTGTAGGAGCTGCAGCTGTATGCCCAGGCAGAGTAAGAGAGTATAGAGCAACAGCCAGCTAACAGAGAACACCAAACTGTGAGCCTATCAAGCCTGCATCCTCAGCACACTCCTCCACAAAGATATGCTTAACAGGAGAAAAATCAAAACGGATTCCACTTTCATGGTGTAAGGCATCTCTTGGCAAATCAAGGTTACAGACTCAGAGGTCCTGGAGCATGGTAATTTCATCGACAAACACTTATTGCTAAGTCAACAACATTCATGATGACTCAGCCATGCTTTTTGGATGGGTGTTGACTGTGTACTCAAAAATCTGCAGAATGAGCTGGCCATTGGATCATGGCTGCTGGAAGTCTGTACCTCCACAATAAATTACCCTGCTAGCAAGATATGAAAATAAAAGATGATAACACATAATTAGGAGAGTCATTGCTGAAATGACCTTAGGGTGCTAACTGTTTGAAGAGATGCGTGAATCATGCAATTTCCAATGACCGTTGTCTTCCTCTATCACAAATATGCCAGAGACTGCCATACCACAATGGAATAAAAACAAAGTGCTGGAGAAATTCAACTGTTCTTGCAGCATCTGTAGATAGAAAAAACAAGAGTTAAAGCTTCAAGTCTGTCATGACTCTTCTTCAGAACTTTAGACTATGTTCAAAACCAGAGTTGACCACCAAGGACAAGACATCATCTCATGAGATGGAATGTTGCCAAAACAAAACCTACCTTCTTCTTCTGAATCAATAAACATCCATCTCCTGATTGAAGGGATTGATTAACAATATCGACTCTTACATTCTTGGGTCAA